>NW_005871127.1:1304307-1484717 GCF_000147115.1 Myotis lucifugus
TAAGGGAGGAATAGAGAAATAGAAACATCAATGATGAGAGAGAATCACTGATCAGCTGCTTCCTATACACCCCACACTATGGATGGAGCCCACAACCTGGGCATATGCCCTGACTGGGAATTGAACCATGACCTCCTAGTTCATAGGTCGATGCTCAACCCCTGAGCTATGCCTCTGGTCGGGCTCCTGGTGCAGTTTCAAAGTTCTCTTCAGAGGTTATGTGCATAGCACGGAGGAAGTCTGATCCCTCTAGTTTGTGCTTATCTACCTCCTCACACACAGTTGTGACAGCCCTTAGTCCCCATTTGTTTACATTCACCAGGTGCTGCTGCTGCTTAGGGTACTCATCAGCCACAAAGCACTGGGAAAAAACTGGCCTCAGAGAATGCCACCCAGAGGCCAAAGCCAGTGCTGTCCTTTCTCCTTACAATAGAAAGAGTCGGTCATTGGTTTTGTGTCTTCCTACCAGTAAGGCAGGATTTCCAACCTCGGACCCTTAACCTTTTGGGCCAGATAGTTCTTGGACTTTAGTGACTATCCTGTACATTGTAGAATGTTCAGTAGCATCCCTGGCCTCTACCCTCTAGATCCCAGTACACTACCCCAGTTGCCATAATCAGAATGTCTCTAGACATTGCCAGATGTCTCCTAGGGAACAAAATCAGCCTCAGTTGAGAACTACTTCCTTAAGGCAACTTTATTTCAGTGTCCTGAGTAAGGGCCCCCCTAGTCTGTTTCATAAATCTGTATAATTTCAATCACAAGGAGCTGAGACTGGGAGTTTACAGGGTCTCCATCCTTATTCTAATTTGCCTGTTTCCTTCCCAGCAGTCTGTAAACCAGAAAGAAAGGCTTATTTTCCAAGTCAAAAAAGAAAAAGGTCCTATTTACAAAACTAAGATGGGTCACTTAATATTTGCCCTAAGTGATGATCTTAACCCAGAACACATGGTTGCTTCTATTAGTGAGGATAAAAGAAAAAAATAAAATAAACTCTCTAGGGCATTTCATTTCATTACAGTTTTACTGGATATCTTTCCAATTAAGTACTTTCCCCCCAATTTGTCCTATGATAAATATATCACATAGAGGTTGCATTTTTATTTTTTATTTTTAAATGTTGTGCCTTGGGAGGTTGGATACGCTTTCCAATGATAATCACTGATTTGGGAAGTATACTACACCCTGCGGTGATTCTATAAATAGGTTGCATAAATACCTTCCTGTAAATACTGAGCAAGGAGAGGTAAGTAAATGCAAGCTAGTCTTTCTGTGCTTCTTGAAACTAACTTCAGGAGAACAAAGGTAGTAATTAGAATTCATTTTTTTTCTCTTCATCAAGACTGTGCTCGGCCCCTCTGCTGAGCAAGCCTTTGCAAGAGATGGCGTTTTAAATCAGTGATTGATAGCACCCACCGCTTCCAGGCAGGGCGATGTTCTTAGTGACCTCTGCAGAGCGGAGGTACTGAGTTATGTTTCAACAGCTTGACAGTGCCAAGATGTCTCTAAGCTTGTGAACTTTCAAGACCAAAATTATCATGAATTGGTGGATGGTTTCAAAATGTAGATTCACTCTGATGATGGATTGGAAGCTCCAGGAAGAAATTATGAAGAAATAATATCTCTGAGTGAAGAAACGGATTTTGATTTTTTTTTTTTTTTTTAGAAAATTGACCAAAGTTCTTTCATTGTCTGCAGTCCTGCTTTAACCTTTCATTGTTCCTTGGACCACCAATCTAGCCCAGTCACCCCATGTTGTTGATGAAGCTCTTACTGACTTAAGGGAAAACTCTCTTGTCACCAGTATTACATCTTCTATTTCCTGATTCACACAGAGTGGTTTTTCTCTCTCAGTCCTTCCTAGTGCTACCCACACTATCACTCTTTTAAACATTCATTTTTAATTGTTATGTAACCTCCAACTAAGCGTGTTTACTTGATCTATTTACCGTAAGTCTACCGTATACCATGTATTCTCCTAAACACTTCAGAAATATTAACACATTTACGTTTCAAACAATCTAAAATGTTTTCCCGAAACGAAGTTAAAATATGTATGAGTGGTACCACTGAGAGACACCCTCAAAACTTTTTTTTTACCACAATATATTTTCCAACACCTAAGCAAGCATTCTTAGAAACTCTGAGAGGCTGTGATGATGTCAGGACACAATCTTGGCTTACTAAATCACCCCACCTAATATGATCTCCTTCCATTTTCCCATCTGGCAGGCTTCTTATTAACTATATATTGAGGATACTGAACACAGTGGGTTATAAACATGAGGCAGTCATCTCTTTTCCAAACCCTGCTGTACAAATAAGGCATCCCATGATCGAGGCAAGTAATTTCACCTCTGTATGCCTTGGTTTCTCAACAATGGGACAAATAATGCTACCCACCTCACAGAGTCGTTTTAAAGCTTGAACTTGATAATAAATATAAAATGTCTAAAGTACTACCTGGCACATAATAAGCACTCGATGAAAGTTGGCCATTATTTATTATGCCCCTGTCTCTGCCTCTGGAATACAAGCTCTTTGAGTCCCAAAGAGCGTAGACAGTGGTTGGCACGCATCCGGTGCTTCCAAAATATTGGTATAACAATGGATACAAAGGAATCAAAATAAGGATTGTAGGAATTAAGCAGAATTTGACGTTTGACACATAATGCCTTTTTCTTAAGGATTTCAAAATAGCATTGAGACAATCCTCAATTCTCCTGGTAGACAATAACTATTGATGGGACTCCATGAAAGAGAGAGGAGTATAGCTAGATTCAGTCACAGAGAGATTCAATTGCTTTCCTGGGAACTTAGGGAAGAATTTGAAACAGCTACTTCATTGGTAGACAGTGAGAATTCTAAGTACTTTAAGATAGCAGAATTAGCCTTTATATGTTTCTTTTATCTGGTTTTAGTCCAGACATTTTTTTTTCAAAGTGCCAGTGGAACGGCCTTCAAAGATAATAATTGCACGGAGCAGGGTTTTAGAAGATGCTTTTCTATGAGGTGCTTTGGAAAGCAAGTAGATCATGTTACCCAATTCCGTAGGTATTTTCCAGGTGCTCAGATGGCATCAGAACCCAGTTGGATCACAATACAAAGCAAAACGAAGCAAAAAGTCGTATCCCCTTTTCTGCATTCTAACAGAACTGTTGGGTGGATGTCATTTAATTTGTCATCAACTAAGTGTCCTCCAACCCTATTTCTCTGAGGGTCATGAAAATAAAACCAAAATTAAAAAGGAAGGGTGAAATCCATCATAGTTATCTTTCCAAGTAGTCAAATATTTAGTAATATGTAGACTAAACATCTGGGTGATGGTTAAAATTTTCCCCAGTTTTTATTCATATTTTTACCCAAAGATTGAACCCTGGATGGAAAGCCTCCACCGTTAGCCTACAAAAGCTGAATCAACAGAGTTAATCATCGCAGAAAGTCGAGTCACTTATTGAATTAGAGGTGGTCATAGGGGGAGAAAATGAGGAAACCTTAGCCAAAGTCAATGGCTTTGTGGTTGGATTTTTCTGGATTTATGCTAATGAAAAAAGTGTGCTTCTGTCCAGAAGATCAAGTCCAAAACAAATAGAAACATTGTCACAGTAGCTTAAGGAGATGCCCCCACTTTCACTGGGGCCTGGGAGGAGGAAGGCCCCTGGAGAATTATCTAGGAGTGGATGACATACCATTTTGTTTGCTAAACATTCTTGACCTTATGTCCTCTATAAAAATAGTTTCTCTCAGGACAGCTGAGAAAGCTGTGACTTTGCTGTCCCGTCGGTCCAGGCTGGCCATTTTCCTCATGGTGAGGATGGCTCTTAGTTTTCAAGAATAAGAGGAAAGGGGGGGGCAAGTGTAGACATCTCGTATTCCAATGGACGCAAAAACAGCATATCCTCCTTCCCTCATCTAGAATCCTCTCGCAGAGGGGCCTGTCCGTGGTTCCAGTTTCTGAGTGTGTCTAAGACCCAGAGTGCACAACATGTCTCTGTTCCTGTCTTGTGTCACCCCCTCTCCTGCCCTTGACTTATTAGGTTCCACCCTGCCAGGGAGCTCTGTGGTATCAGGCCGAACATTTTGATGCAATTCCACCACTGCTGCTGTGGCTATCTGAGCTCGAGGATTTATTAGTTGTGAACGTTCATTTTTGTTTTTCCTGGTCTGGTGCCAGTAAATAAGTCACCCAAACCATGGCTGAGTGTCATTTGATAGGAAAAGGCTGGAATCACAAGGAAGCCTTCTGTCTTTCAACCAAAAAAAAAATTGCTGAGGTAAGCAGTGTCAGACCCAGCTGCATCAACATGATGGTGGTGAGACAAATGAGAGCTTTCACTGCTGGATATGGAGCTAGAGAGCAGCCGGCCGAAAACGCTCTGCTAGCCCCGGGACAGCTGAATGCATGCAAGTTGCAAGGGGCTGCTGTTTCAAACTCCTCGCTCTGAGAAGAAAAATCCTCTGTCCGTTTTGATCTGTCTAGCACATAAACAAAGCTCATTTGAAAGATGAGTTGAGATGAAAATCTCCTACACGTGCACACACAAATACATGTGCACACACATGCATGCATGCGCACACACACACACAAACACGAGTGTTCAGTGCGATTGGAAGAAGAATGTGGTGAAATACATGATGTTCCTATCTGTGAGTCAGTGGCCCACTGGCTGGACCATGTCTGGTGGGAGGCCAGAAGAGGGATGCGGTTTGTGAGGGGCCATGAGGAGACCCAGGGTGGAGAGGAGGAGGAGGTAGGGGCTTGGGAGGGGACTGCTCTCTCGCCACAGGGCCCAGCGCCAGCTCCCTGTGACTGTTGCCTGGGCGATGGCTGGGGATTATCAGGAATGCCTGGAGCCCATATCCTTCTTTTGGACTCATGGATGGAGCAGAAGGGGGTGGATGGCTTTTCTCTTTCTGTTTCTTCCTTTCATATTCAGCAGATTAGAGCTGTGGGTTGCTGTGGCGACGACACGGAGGAGGGCTCCCGCACACCTGCACCACAAACAGAGCCTGCCAACGTGGACTTAGGCCATCCTGGGGGGCAGGTTTTGCTGTGGGAAACACAACAACAACAACAAACAACAAAAAGAGTGAAGGAGAGAGGGGGAGAGAGAGATGGAGGAGGGGGTGGGGGGAAGGAGTTAGAAAAGGAAGAAAATACACTACCATTTCTAGCAATGGCAGTGTTGCTCTTTAATAAACCAGAGAAATCCACAGGACGCCTTCTCCTACTCAGAAGATGTAGGGGGCTGTTTAGGTGTGACAAGAAGTAGGGAGACAGACACTCATACCCTAAAGCCACAGTTGCTACACCATGGAGGGACAAAATCATGAAAATTCAGAGAGCTTTATGGCTACAGCTCCTACTAGAGAGGCAGAGTAGATGGCTCAATGGAAAGTTACTCCGTGACTGTCCAGAGCTAAAAGAGCTCTGCCATTTCTGCAGACTGACTTTCTAATGGAAAGAAGTGCACTGTAATGTGGAAAAAAAAATAACATGATGTGCTCTCTTTTTTAGCTTACAGAGAGAGGGGGAGCAAGGGGAGGGGGTGGAGACAGAGGGGAGGGGGGAGGAGAGGGGGTGAAGGGAGGAAAACTGATGAGCTCCTAAAGTTGAGGTTAGGCCCCTGGAATTCCCTGGCATGGCTCCAGGTTCTGCTAATGAAGAAGTCAGCTCCACGCAGTGTCCCGGCCTCACCTCTCTCAGCCACCCTGGGCTCTGCCTTCAGTCTGCCCCTTCCTCCATCTGCCTCCTCCTCTTGGTCTTGCGACTGCCTTCTGCATTATTGTCTCTGCTCCCATTAACAAAACATCACAATGCATTAGCCTGTCCAAAGCACTTTGCAATGACAATATTTACAGAGGGTCAAATAAAATATGTATAGAGAGATTGATAGTGAATATGCAATAGACCTTTTGAACTTAGAGCATGCTGGGTTTGTTTGATTTTTAAGCTGGATTCTGCAGGCTGCTTCAGCTATTTTAATATCTCTCAAACAATCCACTTAAAGGGGAAGATGATTAGAGAAAAACATTCATTCGTTTAAAATTTTTTTCTCTTTTCCTGGTAATGTGATTAGCGGGCAGCAGGCCTTATGGCTGAAACCAAGAGCAGTTCTTTGGGGTAAATGCAATGTGTCACAAGAGACTGCAATGAGACATCTGACTGTCCCATGAGCACATACACAACACTGTACTCCTGTTCCTGAAGTCTTTGCATATCCTCATATTAACTCTAGCTGAGTGAATTTAGTAAAATGATCAAATCTTGGAGTTTAGCTTCTTTTCATAGAAATGCATATTTGTCTCCTGCTTTAATAGAGAGTTTTAAAATATTTTCAGAAGAAAAGTTGAGTTGGCCAAGTTTCTCTGTAAAAGGCTGATTATTTTAAGCTTTGAGGTCTATACAGTTTCTGTAGCAACAATTTAACTATACTATTGTGGCATCAAAACAGCCACAGACAACATGTAAATGAATGGCATAGCTATGGTCCAATAAAACTTTATTTAAAGAAACAACTGGCAGACCCATTTGGTTTTCCCATCCTGTACTAGGTCTATCCTCTTCTAGGTGTAACTTACTGAATAGGTTAGAATCCTCCCTAATGCTCTCAGAAAATGTCACTATTCCAATGCCATTCTTTCAGTTCCTAATCTTACAAAGGTATCTAGTAACTAAGATAAATAAGCATTAAACTAGTTCATCCTAAGAAAGTATCCAACTTGTTCACATGACTATAATTTCTTGATTCCGATTTTTAAAAAATCAAATAAGAACCCTGAATGTAAAAGGACCATACATGCTTAAACTGCTGCAGTATGTGTTTGTTTCGTCTTGTAAAGCCTGATCCATTGACAAATAAATGGTTGAGTAGATTATGCTTAGAATGAGTTGAATTTGCATTTCTTGGTGGTCATGCATTTCAAAGGCTATTTGGCACCCAATTTTCTATAGAGTCCTGTGCCAAAATGCCTTTTATCACAGGGAGACAAGCAGTGCAATTAAACATATTTTGTCAACTGGACACCATAAGTAGATATGACAGTCAGAACCCTCTGCCAGTTCTCTTTCAGAGGGGAGGATGGGTCTCCCCCAAGTTCAAACATCTCAGTGTGACTCATGCTAGAGAACTCAGCAGGTAAGGGGTTGACTGTACAATTCTAAGTTTCATTCTGAAACTTATTTCTTTCCTACATATGGATTCTGATTATTACCGTCTCTGAATTTATTCTTTCTTTTTAGGAGTTGTATATGTTATTCTTCCTGTAGTGCTGTATACACGACAGCAGACGGTAATGGGGACATATGTTCACCTCAGGCCAGTGTATGAATTCCAATGCAGATTATAATGTTGATGCCCCCTATGTAGTCTCCCTAAAGACTGAGGCACCCATTCTTTGGGAATTACAGTGATACTTGTCCATGGAGTTCTGAAAATTTGCCCTGGAGGAATCCGGGAGGAAGGTTCCCCTTGTCCATAAGGGACAGGGTTTGTCCAGAAAAACATTCCCATTGTCTATTATTGGGTGATCGATGAGGATTGGGAGAGCTGATCCCAAGCAGAGTAGCCATGTTCCAGGACATTCCCCAAGAAGCAATGAGGATGGATAGGAAGAGTGGATTTGAATTTTTAAAGGAGCATCCCAGAAATACCTGCGGTAAGAAATTTGAGGAAAACCTAGGCTTGTTTAGATTTAGCCAGTTAGGGAATTCAGATTATAGTTGTCCCTTGAACAACAGAGTTTGAATTTACACATGGATTTTTATCCCTATAAATACTGTAATTGTATTTTCTTTTCCTTATGATTTTCTTAATAATGCCTTCTTTTCTATAACTTCCTTTATTGTAAAAATACAGTATATAAAACATATAACATATAAAATATATGTTAATTGACTTTATGTTATTGGTAAAGTGTTTAGTTCATGGTAGGCTATTAGTAGTTATGTTTTTGGGGAGTCAAATGTGTATATCTTTTTTCCCCTCCTGCATATGCTTTATTCACACATGCTAAATCTCACTGAACATATCACGTTATCGGGGAGGATGGCTAAGGTCAATTTAGGGCTGTCAGGATAATCCTGACTTCTGGCATTATTTTGCACCAGGAAATAAATGACTAAGAGCAATATTGGAGACAGAGGTAAGGGGTGGGGGTGAAACATACAGAGTGTGGCAGGCAACAGCAAATCTAGGCAATTTTTGCAGTCAACACCTGCACAGATGTTACTGTCCACTTTCTGGCAGTAGAAGGAGGTCCTACCAAACTTGAACTGCCCATGGTCCTGAGGAGCAGATCTCTTTATTCCTCCCTGGGATGGTAGGGAAGCCCCTCACCCCAACATGACAGATCCTGCTCTCGACTCGCTGCTGGTGCATGTGCTGTGGGCTCCCTGCTCTGTTCTTGTATCATGAAAGGCCGTATCATCCATTGGGGGTGGGGTGGATATTGACGTCTTTAGCCCCACATTGTTCAAGAGTCAACTGCAGCCCCGGCTGGGTGGTTCAGTTGGTTGGAGCATCATCTTAAAAACCAAAAGGTTGCAGGTTCAATTCCTGGTCAGGGCACGTACCTAGGTTGTGGGTTTGATCCCTGGTCAGGGTGTATTGGAGAGGCAATTGATCAATGTTTCTCTTTCACATCAATGTCTCTCTCTCTCTCTAAAAATCAATGAACAAGTCCTTACCCAATAAACATATCTTTGGGCAAGGATTTAAAAAAATAAAATAAAAAGAACCTGGTAAAGCCAGGGACATAGAGTTATATTATTTATCATGGTCCTTCATTCAAGTGGACCAATTTAAATACATCCCCTTGTTGCTGCAGAAAGATCAAGGACTCCTTTATTTGGGATCAGTGTAGACAATTTGCCATTCAAGGTGAGGATTGGACAGGAGAAAAGATGGGATTCAATTTTCTAAAAATAGCAAATGCATGAAAAGATATAGAATAAAAGCCTCCCCTCCCATCTCCCAACAGTTTATATAGAAGTGGAAAGATACAAAAGATCGTCCTTACTCTTCTATTCAATTAGTATTAAATACAAGGTTAAAAACTAAGTTAACCAGGACATTATACATAAAAACCAGAAACAACATTATACTCTCATCTTTTATTTTTGGTCCATACAAAATTAAATAATTTGGAATTAAGATTAGACCTAGCCAATGCCTATCATTTCATGTTAATCTGATGAGGTATTTTCACAAAAGAAATCAGATTCATTCCAGCAAGCCATTTTCCAGATGAACTTATAATGGGAAGGTTATTTGGCAGAAAACTGTGGTGTCATTGACATCAGTACAATCTTACTCATGGAAATAGTATGAGCCTTCAAAAGACTTGGCATTCCCTTTTAGTAGTTAAGACTGATTTAGGAAATGACCATTGTGGTGCAATTTTAGTTCTTTGCTGGCGAAATTTTAAATAGTGTGAGTGGGGAGGGGATTGCCTCTAAATGTTTTAATTTGAAAAAATGGATTATAAGAGCAAATACAGCTCTATTAGAGTGTCAGTGTTTCCCTGTGTTCTGCCTGATGAACCTTGGGGCAGACACCTGGTGCATCGTGTCTGATAGGAGAGATTGCTTTGGGCGAGTGCATGCTGGTTGCAGTATCCAGATCGTCTACCATCCAGTTTTGCCAGCAGTGGGATTTGACGGCTACTGAGGGTCAGGATTATAACTGTCTCTAATTACTTTTCCCATCTGTTGCAAAGAAAAGAAACATTTCTTTTTGACAAAAACAAGAAAAATGATAAGTAATGATAAGTAATGATATGCCAGAAGAAAAACCACTTCTCTGTCAGTCCTAGTACTGAATAGTCATGCCAGGTGCCCAGGTGCAAGGGGTCAATTCAGAAATAAGAAATGGCTTTCAGTAACTGAAGTTAGATTTTCCAATTTTAGGGCTAAAATCAAACTCTGAGTAATGTCTATTGTGCTGGAGACTATATTAATGGGGAGAAGTGGGGAGGAGAAGGTGAAAGAGAATGCACCTACTGTTTACCAACCGCCCACCAGGCACATTAAATAACAACTCTAATACCTACGGTAACTCTATAAAGTGGGTGCAGCTACTTCATTTACAGACATGGAAACTGAGGCTCACAGAGCTTACAAACTTTGCCCAAAACTATAGTTGGCAAACAGGGATTCAAGTAAAATTTGTGAATTGGAACTCTTTTTTTAAATTTTATTTTATTGTTTAAAGCAGGGGTCCTCAAGCTACGGCCCGCGGGCCACATGCAAATACAAATATTGTATTTGTTCCCATTTTGTTTTTTTACTTCAAAATAAGATATGTGCAGTGTGCATAGGAATTTGTTCATAGTTTTTTTTTAAACTATAGTCCGGCCCTCCAACGGTCTGAGGGACAGCGAACTGACCCCCTGTTTAAAAAGTTTGAGGACCCCTGGTTTAAAGTATTACAGATAGTAGTACATATGCCTCTTTTTTCCCCCCTTGACCTTCCCCCGGCCTCCCCAACCCCCCGGCACATGCTTTCACCTCCCCGCCCCAGTGTCTTGTGTCCATTGGTTATGCTTATATGCATGCATACAAGTCCTTCCGTTGATTTCTTACCTCCCCCCCCAACAGTCCCCAGCCTTCCCACTGTAATTTGACAGTCTGTTCCATGCTTCTCTGCCTCTGTATCTATCTTTTTGTTCAACAGGTTATAATGTTCTTTATTATCCATAAATGAGTGAGGTCATGTGGTGTTTTTCTTTCACTTCCTGGCTTATTTCACTTAGCATAATGCTCTCCAGTTCCATCCATGCTGCTGCAAATGGTAAGAATTCCTTCTTTTTTATAGCAGCATAGTATTCCACTGTGTAGATGTACCATAGTTTTCTAATCCACTCATCTGTTGATGGGCATTTAGGCTGTTTCCAAATCTTGGCTACTGTAAATTGTGCTGCTATGAACATAGGGGTCCATATATCCTTTCTGATTGGTGTTTCTGTTTTCTTGGGATATATTCCTAGAAGTGGTATTACTGGATCACATGGCAGTTCCATTTTTAAATTCTTGAGAAAATGCCATACTGTTTTCCAGCACTTGTCATTTGTTGATGATAGCCATTCTGACAAGTATGAGGTGATACCTCATTGTCGTTTTGATTTGCATCTCTCGGATGATTAGTGACTTTGAGCATGTTTTCATGTGTCTCTTGGCTTTCTGAGTGTCCTCTTTCGAAAAGATTCTATTTAGGTCCTTTGCCCATTTTTTGATTGGATTGCTTATTTTCCTTTTGTTGAGTTGTATGAACTCTTTAGAGGAATGATTTCTCATTTTAAGCAAATCTTGTAGTAATGTAACTGTTTGCAAAGGAATTTTAAAAACAGCATCTCTGACAATCAGCCAGAACTATAATAGGAGACGAGTCTCAGTTTTAAAAATGCAGGATTATAGCTGACAACAACAACAAAATGTGAATGGTTTTCTGGTTCATTAATTTGCTAATAATTGTTACTGCATTAATGACCCTAGCCCACGTTCACCATGTGCTGAGATATGGTGAGATCCATAACTAGTAACAGACAAAAACACTATCTTTGTTTCCCAAGGTGAATTCAAGATGAAGAAGCACACTTTTTTTGGAATTATATAATGCATACAAAATAATCAGATATGCATATTACAGCTGCCCTACAAGATGATGAGAATTGAGTGTGGCTCTATACAAATAATGATGCCTAAATTAAAATGATTGTAATTTCTGTTAAGAAAAAATATGACTCCATGGGTCATTCTGGAGCCACTGGAAAAAAAAGTCAGTTTTCCTTAGTAAAGTCTAAAAACTGTGCATTGAAAGGATATTATCCACAGTCCTCTAAAACCTCAATTAAAGGAGCAAATAAATTTGTTTCTGAAATATGCAATGTCCAAAAATAGGAAGTTAAAAATCCTGGAGCCTCTGTTGATTTCCTTGACGGGAAAAAAACAACATCCAAGGGGAACTCACACTGCCTTGTCCTTGAGAGTCTTACCTCCTGCCAAGGGAAGTTGCACAGGAACCCGGGCAGTGTAGGAAACGCGGACTGCAAGATTGTTAAACACAGCAGGACAGCCTGGCGACCTCTTCAGAGGCTCTAGGTTCTGCGTCTGGAGTAAAGTTCCTAACCATTCCTTTCTGTGCTGGAAAGTCAAAGATATGGGGCAGATTGGGGAAAACGTCTAACTCCTGAAAATATTTGTTTCACCTCGCCTACAGATCACATGTCCCCAGGTTTTCTTCTTCAATCCCATTTGAACCCCCACTCCTGTGAGAAGCATTCTGTCAGGTGTGAGAGGTAGGGGCTGGGCTCTGCTCCCTGGGATCTCAAATAGCCTAGGAGGGGGCAAGCAACAGGCCTGCCCTAGACATTTGCAAGCCCAGGGCAAGACCACAAACCGTATGTCTAAACATTTCAGTTATGAGACTTGAGCTAATAAATAAAATATGGTCTATCATTCAACCTTGAAAAAAAATCTTTATAATGATCTGGAAGACCTGGTTGACATGTAAAAAGTCTTAGATTCCTCAGAGTTCTGCAAGGAACATAGTGCCATTGAGAGTGAGACCATGGCCTCAGTCTATTGAGGACTTCTTCCTGCCCCATGGGGGGACCTAGTGCACAAGCTAACCCTCTAGTTGTGCTCAGAAACTCTTTCCACCACTCTCTTCCTGTTACACACGGCAGCCAGCTGCTCCTGGGCCTCCCTCAGGCCTATTGCCAAGTAGTGGTGGCACATACCATCCTCCCAAGAGAGGTATCTGAAGAAGAGGCCAGGCTAGGACAGGACTGGAAGTGGGCTCGTGGAACTTTGGGACAAAATTCTAGAGCCGAGGGTCCCTGGAGTATGGTCTAGAAGGGGAGCTACAGGCTACAGTTGAGAACAACCCTTGGTCTCTCAGATGCTTGCCTTTATGTAGGGGCATAGCCTTATGCAAAGGCCTGAGTTGGACACTTCCAATATGGGGCCCAGAATAGGGGCCACTCTTGTCAGGGTCTCAGAGCAGTATTGACAAGCCAGGTGTTAAAATTGGAGTAATAAATACAGTATCATCAAAAGACTATTTCAGGTTGGGTTTTGTTGGATTAGTATTCTTTAACTATCAACTATTAGAAAAATGATATGTTAGCCATTTCTCTTTGCTTATGTTCTTTGACAGGTTAGATAAACCAACCCCCACTCCTGAATTTAGTAGCCACTGACTGGTCTGTTAACTCTTTTTTAAAGTAAATAAATAAATAAATAAATAAATAAATAGAAAGAATCACAATCATCATGTTATTTTTTTACACTAGGAATTTTGGGATTTAAATTCATGTTTGGAAACATTTTAAACTGTGACATTCTACATTGTCTTGTTCATAGTAACGTGAAGAAATTTTTCTAAATTTCTTCAAAGATTCTTTTTTAGGTTTGTTTCACTTTTCTGTTTATTATAGCTTAATCTTTGTTACTTCAGTCTTTATCTAACCAAACCTTTGCTCAGAGGGTTCATGTTGTCTTTTAGGTGCATTTGTCCTTAAATGGCACAATCACTCTCATGCTCTTTTGTGGAATTACCTCTTCTTTCTCTGCATTTTTCTGAAAATCTAGTCTTAACTCCCAACACTGACTTTTCTTGACTCCATTCCAAATTGCCTGGGATATCAAGCAAAGAGTATCTTCACTTTACTCCTTTTCTTTCCAGATACATCTTTTTGTATTAATGGTATTTAAGTTTCTCTACCTTTAAATATATTCATCTATAACTTAGGATGTGTTATTCAAATTTTTAAATCAGTTCTTCTAAGTCATTTATTATTTTTGCATCCAACTCTATAGCTGTGCTTTCTAAAAATAGATTTGCAATTTTCATTAATTCTTTATTTAGTACATTTATGCTCCTTATGTAGTACATTAAAATGGGAAGGGGATATCCCTTATTTTGTCAACAGTTTTCAATGTGACAATGGATAAGGCCCTTACTGCTAACTGTAATCTTGCTCATTAAATTTGAGCCTACCTAATTCTGAAGCCACTCCATGTTGGGTATTATGCACTCAGGAAGATAAAATTATTGTTTTTCAACAGTATGTATGGAGTATATGGGATTTGGAACAATATTTGCTTTGGAAAAGTAAATTAGGCAAAATAAGGCACCAATTTTAGATTGAAGATTGGCCATAAAGTGAGTGGGTAGGAGTGGTGGTAATTTGCAAGTCTTACCTAGGCGTAGCTACTGAATACTCCCTTCCCTTCCTTAGCAGGTATTGGGGAAAGATTACTGGAGTTAAATTTAAGTCCATGTGCCATTCCTGATTCTTTGAAGCTTCCAAATTTGAACAAATTATCTAACATCTTTGGGTCTCAATACTGACGGTTTATAAAAATAGAACATCAGATTATCTTTAAAGCTCCTTTTAATTTTTATAATATACTAGAGGTCTGGTGCATGAAATTCATGCACTCAGGGGGAGGAGGGCCGGTCCCTCAGCCCGGCCCCTTGGGGGATTTCCGACTGATGGCTTAGGCCTGCTCCCACCACCGCTGCTGCTCTCGCCAGCCATGAGTCCAGCTTCTGACTGAGCGGCACTCCCCCTGTGTGAGCTCACTGACCACCAGGGAGTAGCTCCTGCACTGAGCTTCTGCACTCTGGTGGTCAGTGCACATCATAGCGACCAGTCATTCTGCCATTTGAGCAATTTGCATATTAGCCTTTTATTATATAGGATTCATCAATTGTTATACCAGGTCTAAAATTTTCCTCATTAGTTACTAATGAGTCCCTGTTGGGTGGGACCACTGAGATTGGAGCATTATCTCTATACCTCTACAGTTATAATGCACTGAACACTTCAACAGAGGTGTGTGTTTTCAAGTTAATGACATAAGTCTCTGGAAATGGAGAGTAGGTCTGTGAACTTATCAGCTCAAGCACGTCAAATCAGGAAAGGTGGGCCAAGGGAGAGAGAAGAAGAGAGTGTTGGAGGAAAAGTGAGGAGCCACCGAAGACACGTTGGCAAAAGACCTTCCTGGTGAAAGTGAACTGCTAACCATTGACAAGCTGTGAGGTTGCTAAGTTAATAAGGACTGAGATAATCAATAATCACTGAAATAATGTACATGTCTTAGTATCTTTCAATGTGGTAGAGCATTGAATTAAAAAGTGCTAGGTAAATAGTAATTTCCTCTTGAATCTACTTTGTTCAGCCTAATAAATCTGTCTACATCTAATCTCATACTGCCTAACTACAATGGCCCAAATCCTTTTTCTCACACTCTCCATCTGTAGAAAACCATATCCATCATGGCCAAATCCAAGGCTAACGTCAAGTCTCTTCTCAAATGTCACCAGGCAGAGTTAACCGTCTTTTCCTCCAGTGCTGGCAGCATGTTGCCACCATCTCTCTGTGTTTTATTTCTTCCTGCTCCACATGAGTGGGAGCTGTTTGGACATCTGTCTCCCTCCCGCCCTGCCTGCACCCTGTGTGAACACCTGGAGAGGCGGCAGTCCCTCTCTTCTCTGCCTGACTTTTCCCAGTCAGTGCTTTGCTCCCCTCAGGCCTTTCCTTATGATCCTCTAGAGCAATGGTTCTCAACCTGTGGGCTGCGACCCCTTTGGTGGTCGGAAGACCCTTTCACAGGGGTTGCCTAAGACCATCCTGCATATCAGATATTTACATTACAATTCATAACAGTAGTAACATTACAGTTATGAAGTAGCAACGAAAATAATTTTATGGTTGGGTCACAACATGAGGAACTGTATTTAAAGGGCCAGAAGGTTGAGAACCACTGCTCTACAGGCTCTTTGGGAAACCAAAAATGAACATGAATGTGTCTTTCTTCCACATTCCTGCTATTACAATCCAAGTTCTCCTTCCGGCAGTGTAAACAGTCCTAATTAAAGGAAGGTTGAGAAGTGAAGGAAAGTAACCAAAGTACAAAGATTACTATTTCTCCATCTTATCTTGCCTCATTTTAGTGACAAACTTGGGCTTTAGTCTATTATTATTATTGTTATTATTAATATTTTGTAGTTTCGACAGGAGCATCTTAACTAGGGATTTGCATCAAAATCACCAAACAGGTTTGTAAAATCTTCATACCGGGTGGGTCCTAACTCAGTAGATCAGGGCTAGGTCTGGTATCTGCAAACAGAAACTTCTTGGGGATCTATCTGGCGCACACCACAGGGTTAGATGGGAACTCCTCGTAACGTACAGCACAGCTCTGCAGCCCCAGACTTAGTGTGACCTTGGGCAAGTTATTTTAATTCTCTGAAGATTATATGTAAAAATACATATACAATTGTATGCACATGTATAATTTTATATTTATAAAAATTATGGTAGGATTTTACATTTATAAAAATTATGGTAGAATTTTCATCTGAGATTCTAATAGATGGAAATGCCAGTTTATTTCAGAGACTGTCCAGTTCATGTTTAAAGCAAACTTCTGAAAACAAGTGCTGGATGTTCAGTTGTATTGAGCTCTAGTTGACATACAATTAGATTTTATTTAGAAGCAAATTTTATTTTATTTTTATTTTTAACAAAGTAATGGGGTTCGTCCAGGTTTACTAGTAAGTCCCTGATAATCACTGTTTTACATGCTGTTTACCTAGGATTAAGCCACCAGCACTGACATTTTGTCAATAAGGTTTCCCTTCCCCTGGAGCCACTCCCATTTACTTTCTCAGATGCTTCACACTTCTGTGTGTGTGATGGGAGGGTTGGGGAGAGGTCTTCTTGCAGCTGTGGTAGTAGTAAGCTCTCAGGTTCCCTGTTTTTTGTTTTGTTTTTTTTTAAAATATTGTATTGACTTTTTACAGAGAGGAATGGAGAGGGATAGAGAGTTAGAAACATCAATGAGAGAGAAACATCCATCAGCTGCCTCCTGCACACCTACTACTGGGGATATGCCCACAACCAAGGTACATGCCCTTGACTGGAATTGAACCTGGGACCTTTCAATCCGCAGGCCGATGCTCTATCCACTGAGCCAAACTGGTTAGGGCAGGTACCCTGTTTTGAACATAGTAGTTTTTAAAATAATTCTCCCATACCTTTATAAGCTTTCCTCTTCTGACCTAGAGTGCTCCTGCCTGATGTTGGTTTTTTTTGTTTGTTTGTTTGTTTGTTTGTTTGTTTCTATCTAAATTCTTCCCATTCTTTAGGTCCCAATTTTTATAAAATCTCCCCTGATCCTTCCTGTTCCAGTAATGTCTTCCTTTCATTTTGTCTGTGAATTGTTGTCTATAATGTGCATTTAACACGTATATGCTGTGTCATATTTTAATACGTTGTTTCATTGTTTTAGGAGTGTGTCTTGTCTCCCTAATTCTTTTAAGCATCACACTAATGGTGTTTCCAAGGAATATTTCTGTGCTTCTTCCTCAATGCCAAGCAGTGCCTTGAAAATAGCATGAGCTATTATTCTTTAGAGAATGCTGTTTGAAGTATTGCTCTTATAGGTAATAAATGATTATGCTTGGTAATATAAAAGGAAGTATATCAGAGCATCATTTATTTAGGCAGACGCAAAGGTTTCCTTTCTGCTAATGTTGAGTCCATTGGCCTCAACATTCTGCCACCTGTGGGAAGAACGTCACAAGCTTGATCACTGAAAAAAATCAAGATTTTTACCTTTGACATTAGGATTAACTTGGCTCATCTCGGTTATTTAGACATAAAAGAACCAGGTTGCATATTCTTTTCCTGTAAAAAAAAATTTTTTCAGGTCTAGTTCCCAGCATGTTATTGTAATTGGAGTTCAGTGACATTTACTGACCTTCCTAGATGCCAAACACCTAGGTCTTTGTTTTGTCCTGGTTAGGTCACTGCTCCCTCTGTCCACAGTTGAGGCTTCCCCGTGCATTCCTAGAAGTGAGTTTCTTATCTGCTTCCTTTCCCAAGGTCCCTGGCAGCTGTGCACAGTGGCTGGAGCTTTTCATGCAGTTCCTGATATTGTTCCATGTTCCTTTTCCAAAGGCAGGGAAAGCAAGGGATTCCTCTGCCACGGAAAGTTCACAGTTATGGGGGTTGGGAGCAATGACTCAGAAGCAAGTGAGAGTTTTTCTCACCGAAATGCTGTCTGTTCAAGGCTTATCCACTTACAAATACAAAGACATGGTTCTTCTCAGCATGGTAATCTTCAAACCTATCGTTTTGCATACCACTTACTTGGCAGTTGACAAGTACTTGTTGAATAAACACAGGAGATCAGGTGCTGTCTCTTCCAGGAAGCCTTCCTTGGTCTACTCATTAGGACTGATCACTCCCTCCTCTGTGCCTCACCCTCCTTCGCTTACTGAGTTTATCTGAGTAGATAACACTGATTTGTATAGGATAGATTTTTACCCTGTGGATTTATCTTTTGTAGAGGGGCTAAAGGACTTAGAAGGAATTGTTGGATGGAGGTCTTAGGTGTCAGGGTTTTCACTTCCTGTCCTATGTCCCCACTCCTGGTCCCCCACCCCCATTACACTGGTTCTTCTAGGATTGAAAGCACATCATAGCTAGAGTGAGGGGTATAGAGGTAACATAGCTCTCTGGCTTCATGGAAGGAGAAAACAACTACCGAAGTAAGCATTATTACTGAAGTTCTTCCCTCTAATAAAATTTTATTGCCCAATGCTTATTTCCTGTGAACTGCGGGCAACAGTGACCTGAGGCTTCTGCTGCCGTGTCACGTGTCACCGCTCCTCATCTTCTGGGAAAGAGCGCCAGTCAGTAGAATATTTAACTGGATCCTTAATTCTGAACATATTTTAAATGTGTTGAAATGACTTTTCTGACATCATTTGTCTATGTTTGAATAAAGTATGAGTAGCATGTGAAAGGTATTAAATTCTGATTGATAGATAGATAGATTGATTGATTAAAATGTAGGTTTCACTGGCCCTCATGGCTCAGTGATTGAGTCTTGATCTATGAACTAGGAGGTCATAGTTTGATCCTAGTCAGGGCACATGTCTGGGTTTTGGGCTCAATCCCCAGTGGGGGGCGTGCAAGAACCAGCCGATCAATGATTCTCTCTCATCATTGGTGTTTCTATCTCTCTCTCTCCCCCCCCTTCATCTCTGAAATCAATCAATACATATATATATATATATATATTTAAATGTAGAGAATACTAATTGATGACCATACCTTGGCAATATTTTTTAAATATATTTTTATTGATTTCAGAGAGGAAGGGAAAGGGAGAGAGAGATAGAAACATCAATGATGAGAGAGAATCATTGATCGGCTTGCCTCCTGCATGCCCCACACTGGGGATTGAGCCTGCAACCCAGGTATGTGCCCTTGGCCGGAATCGAACCTGGGACCCCTCAGTCCACAGGTCGACGCTCTATCCACTAAGCCAAACCAGCTAGGGCTATAGCTTGGCAATATTGCCAGACTCTGGTTAGAGATGTTTGTATGCACCATTAGTAAGTTATGTTATAGCGCGCATGTGTTTGAATATCGTGGAATAACTTATCAGTTTGATCGTGTGTTCTTCTATAGTAGATCACCAGAGAAGAAGAAATTGAATTCAGGGGAAAGAGAGGGTTGTGCCAAATGCCATGATATGTTTTTACTTTCAGTGTATAACCTATTCCTGGGAAAGTCATTCCCTGATTTCTCTATCTTATCCACATTGCTGGACCAAATGCTAAAGGCAAACCCTCATTTGACCAGAAGCCTCGCTGGTCACTTGTCATACAGCTTCTGATAGAAGATGATGATCATTGCAAGACGGTCACCACAAATTGCGGCTGCAGTGTTTTCTATGCGCTCCGTCTAGTAAGATGAGTTTTAGAGTCCAAATTTGAGAAATACATGATTGAGAAATATTTGCAAGTGCTCATTCTTATCCCTGAATCAAAACGACCATTAAGGCATTCAATAAAATATCATGATGACTTGGTTTTCAGATGGATTTTTTCTGGAAATCTATGATCTTCCACCACTCTTTCAAAAAGAAGTCCCATACATCTGTGAGTGCTTGGGCCAGACTCCTTTAGTCAGTTCTCTATTTTTCTTACCACCCAGAGACTGAAGCATTTGGCGTACGTGGGATCCTAGGATTGCAGAGCTGGAAGGGAAGCGCTCCCACCCTGGGCTTATCTGTCGGCTGGATAAAGGTTTGGGATTTAGCAATAGGCTTCTAGCTCAGCTTGTGAAAATCACATTCTTTATCAGCTCCCCAGATGGTTTAGATCATTAAAAACACAACAAAACAAAACAAAAGCCCTCAGAGTGTACACTGTGAAGATATTCTCTAATTTCCAAGAAAAATAAATATATGTCGAATTTCTCACAGATTTCTCACACTTTCTCAGCGTACAGCCTGCATGGCTGGTGCTGAATGGAGAACTTAGAGCCATCGTTTTTGAAACTGCACAGCCTTGTACTGAATTCTTAGCTTCCAGCAGCCCCTTTGCCTTTCCAGCTTGTCCATCGGCCCCCAACTCTAAGTCAGTATTTATCTCCTGGAGATTAGCTTCCCCTTGAAAAGTGGATGTCTTTATTCAATGAATTTGGGGCAACTGGCTCTCAATAAGCAACAAAAACAAAAAGGCTGTTTCAAGTCAAAGAGACCTCAAGACACTATCCCACCATCTGCTGAGGAGAGAGAAATGAGCCTGTGGGCCAATAGCTCTTTATTGAATAGAAGAAATAGTATTGTCGTCTGAATTTTCTGCAGCACCCTTTGGATCAAAATATTATAATCACAGCAAATAGATGCAGCAAATAGATGCGGCCACACTTAATGGAGGCTCACAGGGCCAGACCACTGCTTGGCTTGGATTAGTTGCTGCCATTTGGAAGTAAAACTGGGGGGCTAGGGGGATTGGGGTTGGAGGGAGAAAGGGAGACCTTACGCTAAGCTGGCATGCACCAGTGGATAAATGGCTGGCATTTGCAGAGCTGCTTGCAGGGGAGCTTTTAGCAGTTTGCCACTGCCAGCTGATGTCTCTGTGAACATCAGTGCCAAGAAGCCAAAAATGAAAGCAGGTGCAGGGGCAGAGGAACTGAATGTGGGGGTGGGGGTGGGGGGAGGTGGGGGGAGAGGAGGCGATATTCAGCAACAGAACTTCTGTTGTTAGAAATCGGTTGCCTTCATTAAAACCTAAACAATGCCTCACTTTAACTCTGCATCACATTTTTAGAGTCCTGCACACACACTTAGGGCGAGCCTCCTACATTTATGCACCGGACTAAGGGACTCTGTGTGTTGTTCGTCTCTCTCCAAAGCTGGGGATTGTCTGTGGGACGGCTGGCTGATGTCTGATTAGGGCAGCTTTCCTTCAACGACAGGAAGGCTGGAGCATCTGCTTCTGCAAGCGCCCCTCTCCTCCCCGCCCTCGCGGAGTGCCCCCTCTTCAGAAAGCCCCACTTCTGCACAGCCAGGGCCTGGGAACTGGGAATACTCCTGAACCCCACACGTCTTCACAGAACCCTGTCGCCAGTTCAGCTCTCTGAAACGCTGCTTTCCGATGAGAAAACAGACGGACTCAGTGCCGCCTGCAATTTACATTTCCCTCAAAAGCTCTGTGTTCCCGAAAGCCCACCACAAGTGACAGCAGGAAGAAACAATAGGCATAAGCAAGAGGAATAAAGGTACATGTTCAGGACCAACAGAGGAAAGGGAGGAAGGCTCGCCACAGGGCAAACTAAAGATAGAAAACAAAACAGAGCGACATCTGCCCCCTGTTGCCCTGCCCAGCTGAGCCATTCCCCGCATGGACTTCGTCAGCGCAAGTCCTCCCGTCCTCCCACACTGCAGACTGTGGCAGTCATCTTTCAGGGAGATAGGCCAGAACCCCAGATCTCAGGCAGCCTTCTGCCAACTGCGATAGAGGGAGAGCAAACCCAGGGAGAGGAAGCTGCGGGCAGTCTGTGCCGGGTTGAAAATGCACTTTGTGTTTTTGTGTGTGTGTGTTTTTCTAATGGACATTAGTGCAACGAGGGAATCTAGAGTATGTTTATTTGTTTTAACAGGCTTTCAGAAAAAAAATAGAAATAGCAAAGTTCATCTACAAAGCCAGATGCTCTGTAAAAACTATAAAGAGTTCAATCTATGAAAACTCTGATGCCACTACATTGGGGTCAACAATTTCAATTATAATTTGAGATGGATACGTATAGTGACTCTGGGGGAACAGTACTGGGAATGAGGTTTGTTCCATGACCTTATACTTGGGAAGAGTTTATATATAGTCTCCACTGTTTCTACCACCAAGTGCTACTGTCTTGTCCGCAGTAGGTTTGGTTATGATAAGCTTTTGAAACGCAGAGGAAAGTTGAGCAAACCAGAAACATAAATGGGCTCACATGCCAAAAAAGTCAGTTTGGTAAAAAAACAAACAAACAAACAGAAACTTACTTTATAAAGCAATAAAGCCTAGATTTTTGTCTGAATGAAATACCGAGCTGGGACAACAGGAAACTGCAAAGCTGAGAAATCTGAGGGAAGTGAAATGCTCTAATAGGAAAAAGAAAACAAAAATATTGGCCAAGACTAGGAAGAGGCATTCCAAAAAAAGAAAGAGAGATAGCTAATAACATAAAACAACAGTTAAGTTCAGGACTCAAAAAAGGAACATTTGAAAGAAAACCACATGTCCAACTACAAAATGCAACGATTAAAATATGTATATTATCAGTATTGTTGAGCATTTAAGTGAAATGAGTTTAAAATCTTGAAGGGAAAATTTTAAAATGTGTATCAAAAACTTTAAACTTTTTCACTTAGAGAAATTTATCTTGGTCAAATATTGAGGGATATAATATATTTATTACAAAAGAGTTCATTGTGATATTTAAGCATTTAAAAATAGAAATATTCTAATTGTCAAAATGTAAAGAGATTAACTAAGAAAATTATGGTGCATACATAAATTATATTTTAGAAAAATATTCTCTAAAATGGAAATCTCCTTGCCCTATGATTACTTAATAGGGGAGAAAAGGTTTTTAAGTAGTATATACAGGGTGATCTTAATTATGTATGAAACCTTAACTCCTAAATGTTAGCAATAGTTATTATGAATTCCAGTTATAGGTGATTTTTTTCTCAATTTTCCCCTGTATTCTATCATTATTTTTTTCAAAGTTTTCAGTGATAACTTATACAATGTAAACTTTTTATTGAGGACTATTCCATATATATAGAAAAAAGTACAAATAAAGTGTAGCTTAATAAATTTTAAGAAACCGAAGACCTCCATGTAACCAGCATCCTCAGAAACAGGACATTAGATGCTGGTAACAGGTCCCTTCTGCCCCTTCCTGTCCTCTAGCTCTCCCACCAGGGTAAACTCTGTCCCCACCTGTAACACCATAGTACATGAGTTTTATTTTTGTGTGTATTTTTTTCTAAAAGAAAACAAAACACATTTGAGACCAAGTATCTCTATCTTGCTGGGAACCAAGATCAACAGTAATTAATATAAATGCGAGAAGTCCAGTCAGAAGGCTGAATGGGGGCTCTTTGACATTCACAGGGATGAATATCTGCATTTTATTACCTACTGCTGACTCAGTGGCCTAAAGCAAACTCCCCCAACCTGATACTCTTACTGTTTATCAAACATCACCTTTGATATGTCTGTTTGCTGTTTGCATTCCTAAAAGACAATTGTGTATTCTAGTAAATAAAAGCAGATGGGAACGGAGACTCAGAGGAACTTGGTCCCTTGTACCAAGATCACAACTGGCTTCCCCCATAATTTCAAAATTTATATTTCTTGTCTTGTGTATTAATTTGCGCATCAGCTCTTTCTCCAAGTCTTTGAACCCGAGGCCACGTGTGCTGTGGCTTCACACTGTCTCACTATGGAATCTTGCTAGACAGAGATAGTGATACATCAATTGCTTTAAGCAGGGAACACAATAAAACACTAGTTGTATTATAACAATATCTGCATTGCTTTTTTGTGTATTTTAAATAAAGGCAGCATGCATATATGATCTTTTGTTCCCAGTTTTATTCATTCAACTTGGAAAATATATTGTTTTAAGCCAGGAGGAACTAATAGGAAACGAAGACCATTCATTTAGGGCAGTTTGTTGAATCAGGGCTTCTTTTGCTGCCTTCAGGCCCCATTCCTATCCAACTGCCCGGTGTGTGCTCTGAATCCAGTATTGGGCCTAAAATGGTTGTGACCTCTCAGTTGCAAATGCTCTTTCCTTCTCTGAACTCTTATACTATGTGTATCTTCCATTAGGAAATTAATGGAAACTATATTATTTACTGTGGCATGAAACTTTTAATCTCCTGTACCATTAATTTGTCAAGTCTTATTCATATTTAGCTGCCAGTCATTGGATGACTTCTATGTGCCAGATACACTATATCTGTAAGATAAATTATCCCCATTTTACAGAGAAGATGAGCGATTTCCCCAGGTCGTAAAGCTAGAAGGTGATAGAACCCCAGTCTGTACCCAGGTCCTTGCACACAGTAGCAGGCGGTCCCTCCACTGTACCCCATTCCCTCATTTGCTCATCTTTTATCTCCTCAATGAATTATAAGGTCCTGGAGAATTAAAAACATGTATTTATTTTTCTTCGATTTCCCTTCCTAGCACAGTTCTTAGCATGTAATAAGTACTGTAAGTGTTTGGTTACTAAGCATAAGTATGATGCTTTTAATTTGATTTTTCTAGTAACATAGTACTCTTTATAAATACTTTTTTATTTTTAGTAAACTGTATTATAATGTCTTATAGTGTTGCTTAGCATCAGAATTGGGATTCTGATTCTAATTATTTTATGGTTTAATAACTGGCATGGCCAAAAGTCTTAGTAGAAAAGTGGGTAAGGTAAGCCAGGTTCAGTAGTATAACTAGTATATACTTCATAGGACAACTATTTTATGTAATAATTATGAAATAAAATGAATTCAAAATAATTGTCAGAACATACCTGCACGAAGAAAAATAAAATAAAATATAAAATAAATATTTCAGTGCAAATAAGAAAAAGTAAGGATTTGAATTCTTTTTTATAGCATTGACAATTTTTTTCTTTTTCTTTTTTTTTAATCCTAACCTGAGGATATTTTTCCATTGATTTTTAGAGAGAGTGAAGGGAAGGGAAGAGACAGGGAGAGAGAAACATTGATGTGAGAGAGACACATTCTCTGCATTGTTTACAGACATATATTTATATAACAAAATTATTAAGAAATGTGTAGAAATGTTGAATACCAAATTTAGGGTAAAGGTTAGCTTTTAAGAAAAAAAATAGAATTAGAGACTGGAATTATATTAGTTATGCTTTGTTTCTTTTGCTAAGTGGTGGGTACATGATTGCTAATCACATAATTCATTGTACCTTTAGGTGTGAAATATTTCATAGTATTAATCATAATAATATTGTTATTGGAAAGGGGACCTGACCCTTGACGGGTCTGCCTAAGGCTGGCCTATATAGTGTATGGGTTCTTGACTTCATGTAGGAGAAAGTTCATAATACAAGTCCAGGTGAATTTTTGAGGCGACAGTGAAACAAGGAAGGGTTGGGGAAATGAGCCTAGTCTGGGCAGCTTTGCCTCACTAAGAAGACAGGAAAATGGGGCCTTGAGGACAGGCTCAGGGGGTTTGCCCAGGAGGAACTGCCACTGACCATCGCTGACCATTGCAAGCCTCCTGGAGTTTAGGAGATGCACGCCTGTGGGGAAGAAGAAGGCGGGATGTGTGTGTGGGGAGCGGGGTACTGGGGTGCTCCTGGGAGGGAGAGCATGCTCTGGGACCTTCCTTTTGAGGGGTTTTAAAGGCTGGCCTTTTAGGAGAGGTCGTAGGGGTATCTCAATAAAATATACATCAGCTTTACACTGATGTATCAAAATGAGATTTATTCCCTTAACTTTATCTGTCCTTAGGTGTGGTTGGCAAATGGCATTCATTGGATTTCTGTTGTCTCCCTGAGTAGGGTGATTTAAGCTATTTACCCTCTGGTTGGGGAGGAGAAATGCTAACCATTTACTCTGAAGTATCCTTGTTTTAGGGAAGATAGGTTTTAGGGTTTACTAGATGGTTGCAAACTGCTGTTTAATTATCTGTCTCAGTTTACCTATTGCACTTGTCCTGGCTTACTGGCCTGTCTCGATATCAATAATAATAACAACTTACCTATACTGACTTTAGGCCAGACACTATGCTAATGATTTTCCATGTATTAATTTGTTTCTTCCTCACAAAAGCCCTGTCAGATGGGCACTGTTATTAACCTTATTTTACAAATGAGCAACTCACAGCACAAGGAAGTTAGGTGAGAAGTATAAGATCTCATCCAGCAGGGAGCTGAGCTGAGACTTGAGGCCAGGCAGTAATCCATACTCTTCTCTGAACCACTTACAGACTTACATATAAAGAAGGTTTGTCTTGCCCTGGCCGGTTTGGCTCAGTGGATAGAGCATTGGCTCAATGGACTGAAGGGTCCCAGATTTGATTCTGGTCAAGGGCAAGCACCTCAGTTGCAGACTTGAAAAACAAGGGTTGTCTTGCAAGGTAATGACTTTATGTGTGAAATACTTCATAGCATTAATTATTTTTTGTCTTTTTATGGAATGGGATCCTCAACTTTGAAAATGTAAATAACTGATCAATCCTAAGATTGCTGTGGGTGGCATTACATTGCGGTTTGTGAGAGATCAGGCTACATTAATTGAACTAATGTCAGGAAGAGCTGTTTGAGAGAAACACAAGGGATTCTACTCTATTCTAACCTGAGTCTGAGGTTAAAAGGTGGCCAGCACATAGTTACAGAGGACGGAATTCAGTTTGTGTTACAGGTAGGAACTGGTTAGCCTCATAGGCCAAATACAGAAATGGATGTGATTATCTAAGAAACATGGAGAAAAAAAAAATGAACGGCTTTGCCACACCTGGCAGGAGGAGGAAGCGGAAGAGGAGACTATTTCAGTCTGTTCATTTCTCTCTCTTTGCACACACACTCACATATGCATTTTGTTCCTTAAATTATTATAAACAGTTCTATTTCTCCTTTTAATATGTGTGGAAGCAATTTTCAAATGTGTCAGAGATGAACACATTACCTCTTTGAGGTAGATGTTAAATACCTTCAGTTTCTAACTCAGCATGCCTACTACCTCCTCCATCCCACCTGCAGTACAATCTGAAGAATTTGCACACACACACACACACACACACACACACACTTTTCCTGATAATTCTATCTGTACCTTTAAAGAAATAACTATGTCCCAATAGCAAATATTCCACACTTCAACCTACATTCTTGTCAGTTAAGAGAAGCATACTCAGCACCCTAATACTTTTAGAAGGAAAAGTCCCATAAACAATTCATAAGCTCATGCTATTTGTATTAAACTATAAAACAATATCATTTTGCACGGTGAAGTTAATCCTAAGGAAACAGAGAAAGGTGTCCTTTTATCATGTTCACTCTTGTATGTTCATAGGCCAGCATGCCAAATACAAAGAGGAATTGTGTTTCTGAGTTTGAGCAAGTCTGACCAGCCCTTGCACAAATGGTTATTTCCCAGCAAGTGAATTGTAAGAATCATCCTGAAGTCTGAGCATCATCCTGTGTGAGTGGAAGTGTTACTTTGATCAGATCCTGGTGGGATTTGGTGTTAGTTCCTATTTAGTAAGGAGGCAGCTGATCCATCTCCTCTTGGGTAATGCAAAAGTGGGTGATTGAACAGGGGAGCAGGTAGAGAAAGAACATGAAAGAGAGAAAGAACACTGTTAGTCACTGACTCTCCCAGGGACTTTGCACCATACCAGCTATACCTATTTATAACTCTTGGCAGTTTCCCTCTTAGTTATTATTCTCCCATTTTCCAGATTATGGAAGTGGGATTCAGACACCTTCAGTGAATTCCCTGGAAGTCATACAGGATACAAACCAGGTATGCCTTGACTCCAAAGTCCACACTCTTTCATTTATATCTTTACGTACGAAGAATGTTAGAGTGTATTCATCAGCAGGAGAGTCATCTGTTCCTCCACCTCTTAGCTAATATCCTCAAATATGTGTTCACTAAAATTGAAACTGCTCTCTAGTTGTCATATTTTGAATACCCGGTTTGTATCTGACAGAAAAAAAGAGATTTTTGGTCACAGCTTCTACCATGGCTCTTTGCACGTTTCCTTTTTTTTTTTTTAATGCTTGACATAATATTTGGAACCACTGTGTTATACATTTTCAAAATGTAAATTTATTTTTTACTTGGTAAATATGATTTTAATTTGGTTTTATGTAATTCATTTTCTCTTTGTGCCAAATATATTTCCATTCTATTGTGCTTTTGCTGATCATTGGTTTGTAAGATCTATACAAGTAGTCATGTTTTTAGTGGTGGCCTTTGTTCAATTAGAACACTGAAGGGACTAGGTTTTATTTCCTACTATACTCCTGCACTTCCGGAGGTGCCTTGCACCAAGTAGGTAATCAATAAATCACCACTCCGCCCCACTAAGCACAACCTCCCTCTTGTTTATTCTACTTGCAGCAAGTAGGTAAGGAGAAAAGACACGCAGGCAATGACATGAGTTTGATAACCCATAAGAGATCTAATCAGTTTTGCCAGCTAACATCTGCTATGTTGAGCCTCCTATGTATATTATTACATTTAACTTTAACAACATTTCTGCGAGATTGGTACTATTATGATGATCATTTATTACTGTAACTTAATGAATGACAAAATCAAGGCTCGAGAGGGTTAGCAAGAATTTTGATTTGAACTCAGACCTCTCAGATGTGAGTGCCTTTGCACATATCCAAACAATAAGCTGCTTCCCTTAAGAAAATTAAGTAACTGGTATATTGAAGCCACCAGCGCTGAATGGGACAATGGAACAGAACAGAGAATTCCCGCAGATAAATTTCCTTGAGGATAAATACTAAACCCCAGTTCTTCTTACTGTCTTCTGTTCTCTGGCATCTAATTTGGTGGAAGGTGGAAAAGGGCAGCAGATCAGGTTGGAATGGAGCTGGAGGTACTCACAAGCTCCCATTACTGCATCCATTAACCTGATTAACAACCAGTCTCTCCGCATCAAAATAATGATGTTATTGCTACACTGTTGCCTTGGCAACCCCTCCAGTCACTACCATGGATGCTGCTCACATGGTGTCTTTGGTCCCAAGCAGTAATAATCCCTCCTGCCATTTTGCTGCTGCTATGACTGCCAGCTTTTGGTCTGGCTTTTTAAATGGTACCATCCCTAACGTCCCATTCATTCAATCAATAAAAACAGTGCTAGGCATTCTACCATTAGAACCTTTTCTAGCCACAGTGCCTGAGAGGGGCATATACTTCTTCTAATAAACAGGCCAAGCCTGCTTCACACCAAAATTATAGATTCCTGCTCAGGGTTGGATTCTCCTTTAGCGCTGTGTGCCAACTTGGACCAGGGAAGATTCACCACTTCTTCTTTTTTTCTGGTAAGAAGGGAGGTCTATTTCCTGAGGGTGCAGGAGCTAGGTCTTCTCTTGGAGCCATTTCCCTTTCAGTAATGGCTTTCTCCTAGAAAGATTCTATTTATCCAGGAGACTTGCCAACCTTTGTGAAAAACCCTGATTTTCCTGAGTAACTGGAAATACCAAAGTTGAGTCAAATATAATGGCACACACAGAAGGAGGAGTTTCTTGTCTCCTCCTTCTCCTTGCTCTCTATCCAGCCCACCTTTGCAGAACTAGCCCTGCACCAGACATGAAGTGGCACTGGAGCAAGGGACAGAGTAAGTGGGAATGACGCCAGGCAGTCCCGGGGTCTGCACCAGTGAGTGCCAATAATCAGCAAATAATCACAAAATCACCAAAGGGACGTCAACCAAAGAGAGGAAGGTCCTGCTACTTGTGGTTTGACTCTCCCTTTGCAAATAGTGTTGTCCTTTGGAATCAAAGTTAAATCACAAATTCCCCAATAAGCCTTTTGTTGGGAAGAGTTCTATGGCCCTTCCAACTCCATCATACCTTGTGGAGCTCATTGGCCACCCTAAAGAGCCCAATGACTAGATTCTGAGACAGCAAATCAAAGGTCAAAGGTCTTGAAGAATTTAAAGCTGATGAGATTGGCCTTATCCATCTGGGGTATGAAGTATATGTATAAATAAAACTTACTATTGAATTACCACTTTGTTTAATATGACTTAGGGAAAATACAATCTAGAGCAAGCTTGAAAGGACTCCAGATATTTAGATATGCACTACCTTCAGTCAAGATAAACGAAGCATTGCTATTTATCCTTGCTTAATCTACCAAGCTAGTTGGTTTTATTTCCCAGACCTAAATAGAACCCAATAGGACTACCTTCCTAGCATCCAAAATTGCCTAGCCTTTTCACATTGGCAGTACTTCGATCAAATTTCATTTTTTTAAGGGAGTAAAAAAAAACCACTTTAAAAAGCCAATTGAACAGGGCAGAGCAGTTTAAAATAAAAACCAACTGCACGGTGATTCTTCAGATTGAGGTAGATAGCATAACATGTAAGAAAATGGGAAAACATGCTGAGGAGCCTTGAAGGAAGTGGGGAGGAGGATGGTGAAAAGTAAAAAATCAACAACAGCACTAACTGTCCGCTGCATCGGGCAGATCCGCCTTCCCTTCCTCTTGGTCGCTGATCTGTGTGCCAGGTAGAGAAGAGGAATGCCACACTTCTGAGACACTGATAGGAAATAATATGTCCCCTTATTCAGAACATAAAAAATGATCTGAAATTATGTATGTTTCATGGGATTTAGAGTATGATTGAAGGCCCTCAAGCAAGTCTAAAACATGAATACGATTAACCTCTGAAATAAGTATAAAATTAATAATAAAACTACACTATTCATACATTTGCTATAAACTGCACTGATGAGCAAAAACTAATAGGTCAGCAAAAGTACATTTTTCAGAATCATTGATTTAGGCAAGGCTTATGAAATGAAACTGTAGGTGATGGGACTTATATCATCAGTCTTTTAATTTTGTGCATTTTGAACATCATCCAAAAATATTAATCCGCTGTTGAAATTCTGTGAAAGGGAGAGAGAGGAGAAATAGCCTACCTAATGCAATCCTCTAACCAAAGGCATTCACATCCGGCTGTAAATGTATCAGGGCTGTATCACATTCTTTGTTGAATATGCTCCCTGTTTTGTTTTGGTTTTGCTGTTAAATCCTTTTATTTTGCAGAACTTTAATGTTTGGCAAGAGTATGCTTCTAACAGTTCTTTTTCCGCCTCACCCCCTGACTTCACATGAACAATACCAAACATGAAGATGGAAAAATTCAAGCATATATTCAGTTTGGAACAAGATTTGGCTTTTTAAAAAGGCTCATTTATGTGTTTAGTGTTATGTTGATAAGTTACAGGAAGAATTTTTGCCTGTTGAGGAGAGGCAAGGAAAATAGGTTTAAATGAATTATTTATGCATTGATATTTGTCATGTACCCTGTGTAGACTTTAAGAAAAGCTGAAGAGAAATGGAACCATAGTTTGTATAAGGAAAAATACCTGTGTTTTCTAGTCCTTGTATTTTTAATTTCATGTCACCCTCAGCTAGTTATTACAATTTATATGGTAGATATAGATATTCTCATTAAATCATCCTTTTTTATGTAATGCAGATTCTTTTTTAAAAGCTAAACATGTTTCTAAATTTCCACATTCCTCTATAAAGGAGTGAAAAGCGGAAGCATGGGTCCTCCCACAGGACAAAATGACTGGACATTTCGAAATGTGAACTCCATTCATGTGGGAAGCATTCATATCTCCTGTTTGTTGGGGTGAGAAAATCAGTTTCTGTTTATCATTCACATTCTCCCCAAATTGTAATTACTCACATCAACACAAAACTAGTCTACACTTAGGGTGATCAAGTATGATGACATTCAGTATTGCATTTTTACTCCATAAGCTCCTTTGACCATATGCTAATTTCCAATATCCAGGTCTCTTAATTTCATCGAGACTGTGTTTATTAAAACTTTTATACTTTCTCTTTTCATTAAGGTTGCTTTCTCAGCTATAAAAATACCAAAACGACCTTATACCTGCATCACTTTCATTTATTAAATGGGTCTGAAAAAGTTTAAAAAGCTGTTCCTTTTTCTGTTCAAATTCATAGTTGATAATGTTCCTGTTGAAATATAAAATGTGTTTGGCTGTGGCATTAATTGAATTTTTTAATAGGCAAGCTGTAATTACATAAGAAAACAAGGAGGGGTGTAGGTGTGGAAGGAGCTATTGTATAAGCAAATAGGAAATCTGCTCACAATGTGAGGGAATACAAACAGGATGTATAAATTGCAAAGCCAATGCCAAAGTTTTCTGCTAGCCAAAACACATAGAATTTGAATTCTCTTTTCACTTGGTAAGGTTCCAAAAGGAAATAAATAGTGATATTCAGGATTATTTCTTTAATGAAAGAGGTAACTAAAATTAAAGTTAAAAGGTTACATAACTCTTTGCTGAACATAAACAACTGCCTTAGGATTTCTAGCATACACATTTAGGATATTTTTATTTAGGCTTGAGAGTATGAGCAGAAAATTCCCTGAATTGTCCCCTAGTATACTCATCAATTTTCCCAGTAACTTTTAATTAAGTGTGCATTGTAAAGCAGAATAAAGAGGATATAGTTGGTAAAAATAACTTGCTATAAATATTTAAACCACATATTGGACTTGATGATTCCTTTAGCTTCTACATATTCTTCTGCATTATGAATTTCCTGGCTCCTTTTATTGTCAGAATTTACATCATCCAATAGGATTTCAATTCATTTAATTTCATACATGTCAGGGAGTAGAAATATTGTGCAATAGATAAAGTATAATTTGAAGCATTTTTAAATGAAATATCTGTCTGAGCACCCTGGGTCTCTTTTTCCTCATCTATAAAAGGAGAGGTGAAAGAATATAATCTAAGGTCCCTTGCAGGTGAGGAAATTCTATAATTCATGCTTTTGAAGGACTACACTTAATTTTAAAGAAAAAATGATGGTAGAAACAAGTAGGTACTTTGAGAAATGACTTTAGAGCCCCAAGTAGTGGAGTACAGACAATGACTAAACCTCGAAGTCCTTTGACAGAGCGTGGGACTAGGTAAGACCTTAATGGAAACAATAAGCTCTTTTTACCAAGGAATAATAATGGCAATTATTATGTAAGAGAGCAAGGAGCCACAAAGATATCCCACATAGTCAGATTATGATAAAGGAGTCAAGATAAATCTCAGTGTGATTATGATAAACACTATGATAAATACTATGACAGAGGTACGTACAGAGGCAATGGAATTTCATGAGAAGAAACTGCTGTAGGCTGGGGAGCATCCACAGACTAGAAGGCATATCACTTATGATATGTAGAATCTTAAAATAGATGACATTAGATAAGGGGCAATATATACTAAATCTCTAAATCTATTGGAGAAAATGTGCCCTTCTTAATCTTTGAAGTCCTTTAGTTTTTTTGTTGTTGTTTTGTTTTAAAAATACATGTTATGGGTGTTTTTTTTAATTTTAGAAAGGAAAGAGAGGGAGAGAGAGAGAGAAACATCAATGATGAAAGAGAATCATTGATTGGCTGCTTCCTGCACGCCCTCTACTGGGGATCAAGCCTGCAACCCTGGCATGTGCCCAGTCCTGAAATCCAACCGCGATTCCCTCCTGCTTTATAGGTGGGAGCTCAACCACTGAGCCAAGCCACCTGGACCCTTTAATTTTTTATTTTATTTTAATATCAACATCAGAATAAGGAAACTGAATTTATCTTTAACATACATGTCTTTCTATTCCTAAAGTTAGTCTTATTTTAGGTCATCTCACAAAATTAAGTTTTCCATACAGAAGGACTTACAGATATTTTATAACACTTATTGTTCTTTTGAATGAAATATTTAACTACATTTGAAATGATTTATTTTAGATTATTAATGGTATATTAAATATTATTTATCTTGTATATTGATGTTATATTCAGGAGCTGTGCAGAATTTTTTTGTTAGGTCTAATAGTAAGTAAGTTATTCAGAATTTTCTATGAAAATAATCATATCAACCTCAAATACTGACACTGTTTTCATTATTCCTTTTTGATTCTGTGAATATTTATTTTGATTTTTCTTTTACTGATTGGCTAAGACTTTTTGAAACAATGCTGAATACAACTAGTTATAATGGGCACTGTTGCCTGTTTTATTTAAAAGAGAATGCCACAGATTTTTCTCCATTAAGTATAATATTTTCAGAAGATATTTTTTGATACATCATGAATGGATGTCACATTTTAGTTGTGCTCTATTTCTTTTTAATTGTTTATTATAAAGTAAACATAGCTAGAGATATACAGGTGTACACAAACATACTTTTTAAACGACTAATAATAAACACCCTTGTAAATATTACCTAGTTTAAATCATAAAACAGTGACATTATTTTTAAAGACCCAAATCCTCTTCTCCAATCATATTATCTCAGTACCCAATAAAACAAGTAGTTATAACATTTGTAATAATCATTAATTTCTTTTGTATGTGTCATATGTATGTATCCTACACAATATATTGTTTAGTTCTGCTTGTTCCAAAACTTTATATAAATGGAATCACACTAACAGTATTCTTCAGTAACATTTTTATCTCAGTATTATGATTTTGAGATTGAAGCATATTGCATGTAGGACTATCGTACATTCACTTTCGCTTTTGTATGACATTTTATTCTGTGAATACAATTTATGTATACCATCTACTGTTGATGGACATTCAAGTTACTGCCAGTTTTCTGCTGTTACAAATAATACCTTTATGAGTTATGTATTCTGGTGCACATTTGCAAGAATATGTACATACCTAGGGCTGAATTTTTTGGTCTCAGGCATATGTGTCCTCAACTTTACTAGAAAATGCAGCACTGTTTCCCAAAATGATTGTACCGGTGCTCAGGCAGCGATACCTGAGCTTCCCGTGCAGCCACACCTCTACCAGTGATTAACCACACCAGTGTTTTTAAGTGCTGTCCTACTAGTGAACATGGAAAGATAACACATTGTGGTCTCCATTTATCCTTCCCTGAGGTGGAATAACTTTTCATATGTTTCTTGGACATTCACGTTTTCTGTGAAATGCATGTACATGTGGTTTGCCCACTGTTCTCCTGAGGGCTGGGATTTATTTAACTATTCTAGACATTGTGTTTTGTTAGTTATAGGTGATGCAACTATCTTATCTAAGTTCATGGTTTGTATTTTAAGTCTCCCTATGTTGTCATTTGGTGAACAGTTCGTAATCCTGGTATCATCAAAAGTTTCTATCCTTTTCTTTGGTTTATGCATTCTTTTCAGACTTGATTAAGAGAAATTTTCCTACCCCAAGTTTGTAAAGATACTCTGCATAATAGCAAATTTATTATTTTATGTTTGCATTGAAATTTTTTATAACCTCCAGTTGATTTTCATATGTGGTGTGAAGAGGAGTCCAAATTTATTGTTCTGTATAATAGCCAATTGCCCTAACTGTTTTATGCAAACTCCATCTTTTCCTTAGTTATCTGCAATATCATCTGTCATATTAAGTGTCTGTTTATAGTTAGATCTATTTCTGGGGATTTCTATCTACTCTGTTTCATTAGTTTATTTTTCTATCCCTGTATGAGTGATATAGTGTTTTAATTACTGTAGTTTTGTAATAATTTTGATAAATGGGAGGGCAAGTCCCTAACATTTTCTTCTTCCTCAGTTGTCTTTGGATTTCCTATAAACATTCCAGATGCAATTGATCCTGATCCAAAAAATAGATCAATAGAAGGAAAATATTAATGGCATTTTAATATCCGTAAAGCCAATGTGGGGAAAAAAGTGAGTTTTTGAAGTATGAATTCTTTCCATTCATTAGTCAGGTACAGGTCTCCCTTTATTTTATATCATGTCACTCTACATGATTTTAAGACATATAAAATTACAAATAGTTTTATATTAAAGAAAGATAGTGTTATATTAAAGAAAGATAGTTATAGAGATCAATGAGCTCCAGAAGTAGACCCACAAAGATATGGATAACTGATTTTCATCAAATGGACAAAAATAATTCAATAAAGAAAGCAAAGTCTTTTCTAAAAAAAAAATAAAAGTTACTGAAACCACTGACTACTCATATGTAAACAAATATATAAAAATCTTGGACCATACCTCACACTACACAAAAATTAACTAAAAATAAATCGTAGGACTTTCTATAATATCAAACTACATAACATTAGGTGGGGAGAAACAAGAAAATAATCTTTGCCATTTGGGGCTGACAATGATTTCTTTCACATAACAAAAGCATGGTCTATACAAGAAAACTATGAATAAATGTAATGTGTTAAGAGAATGTTGAAAAGCAAAGCCTCAGACTGGGAGAAAATACTTGCAATTCACATATCTGATAAAGGACTTGTATCTAGGATATATGAAGTACCTTTAACACTTCATAGCAAGAAAAAAAAAGTACCATCAAACAATCGGCAAAACATTTGACCAAGAAAAGATATATGGATGGGAAATAATCACATGAAAAGATTAAGGAAGTTAGTCACTAGGAAAATGCAGATTAGAACTACAATGAAATAACCACTACACATCTACATGAACAGATAAAATTTTTGAAAAGTACTTACCATAACAACTGCTGACATGGACACAGAGCAGTTATAACTTTCATGCATTGCTGGTGGGAATGCGACATGGTCCAGACACTTTAGAAAACAATTTGGCAGTTTCTTATAAAATTAAAAATACGCTTATCATACAAGCCTGCAGTCCCACTCCTTGCTATTTACTCTGCTGAAATGAAACCTTCTGTTCACACAAAAACTTACATGTGCATGTTTATAATGGCTTTATTTATAATGGTACAAAACTGGAAACAATTCAAATGTTTGAACTAGGGACTGGTTACACAAACCCTGGCACATCCATACAATGGAATACTACCAAAACGAAAAGACACGAACAAGTAATACACACTACAGTGTGGATGGATCCTGAATGCTACATGGTAACCGAAACAAATCAGACTCAAAGTCTACATCCTGTGTTATTCTATTTATAATACATTGTGGAAAAGGCAGAATTATATGACATGGAACAGATCAGTGATTTCCATGGGCAACTGGAAAAGAGTTGACAGCAAATGGATGGTTCAGTGGCATATTTGGGAGGGCAGGGGGTGATGGAACTGCTAGCTCTCTTGATTGTGGTGGTGGTTAGAGATCTGTATGTATTTGTCAAAACCCACAGACTACTACTAAAGAAAAGTGAATTTTCATGTATGTGTTTTATAGCTTAGTAAAATAATAAAAAAGTAGCTTTATCTGATTTTAATATAATCACATCAACTTTATTTTGTTTAGTGCTGGTAAAATATATCCTTTCTATCCATCTTTCCAGGACTTTATATTTAAAAGAGCACTTATTTTAAATAGGATGTTTTATTTTTGAGAATCGTTAATAATCTTATTATCTTTATCATTTAATTGGCCTGTTTATTCCTTTATACTTAATGGAATTACTGACCTAGTTTGGTTTAAATTTACCTTCTTGTGATTTGTTTTCTACTTGGCCTATGTGTCTTTTTCTTAGTTCTTCTTTCTTATGTTTCTTTAGATTAATCAAGTATGTTACTTAATTTTTCTCCATTTTTATTCCACTTTTCCTTCTTTCTTTAAGAACACGTTGCCTGCTCCTTCATGGATCATTACCCCTCACTACATGATCCTTGGGGTTTATAAGCATGTTCACTATCACCTGGAGTCACCAAGGCTTCAGAAAGTTTACAAATAAGACTTCAAATTCTTCTTAGGCTGTGGGACCTGGGAATCGTTTCTGGCTTTTGAAAGCCCAGCAAGCATTAAAAATGCTTTAGTGGTATTTTGTGCAGCATTTCTATATGCTTTTAGTGGGAAGGGCCCTTGTTAGTTTAGTTCTCTTTATGCAAAATTAAGAAGTAAAAAAGGCTTTAAAGCTGATATGTACAGTTGGGGAATTTAAAGAAATGCTCTGGCCTGATGTGTTTCTGTTAAGAAATGGAACTCCCATTTGACTGAGTGATCCCACTTCTAGGAATATATCCCAAGAAACCAGAAACACCAATCAGAAAGGATATATGCACCCAGATGTTCATAGCAGCGCAATTTACAATAACTAAGATTTGGAAACAGCCTAAGTGCCCATCAGCTGATGAGTGCATTAAAAGACTGTGGTACATCTACACAATGGAATGCTACGCTGCTGTAAAAAGGAAGGAACTCCTACCATTTGCAACAGCATAGATGGATCTGGAAAGCATTATGCTAAGCGAAATAAGCCAGTCAGAGAAAGATAAATACCACATGATCTCACTCATTTATGGAATATAATGAACAACATAAACTGATGAACAAAAACAGATCCAGAGACAGAAAAGCATCGATCAGACCATTAAACCTCAGAGGGAAGGTAGGGGAGGGTGGGGGTAAGGAGGAGAGATCAACCAAAGGACTTGTATGCGTGCATATAAGCCTAACCAATGGACACAGACACCAGAGGGGTGAGGCGGTAAGGGGGAGATATGTAATGCCTTAGTCAATAAAGAAAAAAAAAGCAATTCTCTGGGTCCAGAGCTTAAGCTCATGGTGGAGGGAGAATGGTGGGCAATAACCAGTTGCAGAAGAATCAGGTGGGGTCTCATACACTGTGCTCAGATTAAGAAAATTCCTGCAAAAGCAATGGGATTTTGTTTGTTTGTTTTGTGTGTTTTTAAAGAGTTTAAACAGGGATTGCATGGCCGGACTTGTATATTAGACAGATTGTATTGGCTGCTCTAGGGGAAAGAAGTCGGTCATTAATTGTTCCATGAAGCCAGGGCCTCTGCTACTTCTCTTTTATTTTTTCATTGTAACTTATCCTCTCTGTGCCCTCTTCCACCTCCACCCCCGACAATCACCACACTGTTGTCCATATCCATGGGTTCTCTCTCTTTTCTTCCTTTTGCTCAATCCCTCCACCTTTAACCCTTTCCACCCACCGCCTCCAGCCAGAGCTGTCTACCTGCTCTCTACCTAGGAGTCTGCCTCCATTTTGCTTTGTAGTTCAGTTTGTTTATTAAATTCTACATGTGAGTAAAATCATATGATTCTTATCTTTGACTGGCTTAGTTCATTTAGCATCATGCTCTCCAGGTTCACCTGTGCTGTCACAAAGGGTAAGATCTCCCTCTTTTTTTTTATGGCTGAGTAGTATTCTAATGTGTGAATGTACCACAGCATTTTTCCCCACTCATCTACTGATGGACACTGGTCTGCTTCCAAATCTTGGCTATTGTAAATAACACTGCAATGAACACAGGGATACATATATCCTTTCGAATTAGTGTTTCAGATTCCTTCTGACAAATTACCTTTAAGAAGTTCTGATTCCTTGAGGAAATTTCCAAAGATTTTTAAATGTTTCTCACATTATCTCTATTGATTGACTTAATTATCCTGAGTGTGTGCCACTTATATCATCAGGGGAAAAAATGTAAGAAGCTATTTTCAATTTTGGGGGGAAATCTAAGATCTCTGACTAATAATTAAAGGTATATTTAGATATTCAATTGGGGGAAGGAAAAAGAACACACAAGGAACCAAGTGTGAACTGTAACACTAAAATAGATGAATACCAAAGAAGCAAAAGCAGGCCTTTGTGGCAGTAGTGTTCACAAAAGCAAAGCCATCTTTCATGCTTTGCCGCCTTTTACCAAGGGAACACGGGGGCCACTGCTGGAGCTCACATCAGCCCTTCCCAACGTGTGCGTGTCTCCTTTTTGATTTTGCAGGGAACGGATTCCAAGCACCTGTGTGTATGTCCATTTCCTACAGAGCACCTGGTACCCATGGGCTATGAGGGTAGAGAGGGGGGCAGATTCCCTCAGGCCCTTTCAGAGTTCTGTAACTATGCTTCAGGGTTGCACTTTCTAGCTGCAGCCTTCCCTTTCAACTCCCACCCACATGGGTCTGCCCTCTTTCTGAACTCATATTGTACCATATAGTTTGGCATCTTTTTCTAATTATTAGAGCAAAATTTCCAATGAGTACAATTTATTAGGTTCTTACTAGATTCCGGGGATACATTATGCCCCATGTACAATAGTGCATTATGTTTGTAGTATCATTTACTTTTAACAACAACTCTAGGAAGGTAAGACTATTTTTCCCACTTCACAGGTGAAGCAGCAGAAGTTCATGAATGACTTGCCCAAGATAACCCAGCTATTCATTCACCTGCAAATATTTGTCTAGCGTCTATCTATATTTCAGGTTCTGAATTTAGGTGATTGGCATATATGTTTTATTTAACTCTCACAAAATCTCTTGAAAGAGTTATTATGGTCACCATTTTACAGATGAGGAATCTGAATAACAGAGAAATTAATGAACTTGCCTAAAGTCACAGACTGGTAAGCATGAGTTTACAGTTCAGTTCAGACCTTCCCAAAGCCCATGCTCTAAACCAGTGGTTCTCAAGCTGTGGGTCGCCAACCTGTGGGTCGAGACCCCTTTGGGGGTGGAACGACCCTTTCACAGGGGTCGCCTAAGACCATTGGAAAACACATATATAATTACATATTGTTTTTGTGATTAATCACTATGCTTTAATTATGTTCAATTTGTAACAATGAAAATACATCCTGCATGTCAGATATTTACATTACGATTCATAACAGTAGCAAAATTACAGTTATGAAGTAGCAATGAAATAATTTTATGGTTGGGGGTCACCACAACATGAGGAACTGTATTAAAGGGTCACGGCATTAGGAAGGTTGAGAACTACTGTTTATATATGTGTTTTCCGATGGTCTTAGGTGACCCCTGTGAAAGAGTCGTTCGACCCCCAAAGGGGTCTCGACCCACAGGTTGGCAGCCCACAGGTTGAGAACCGCTGAAACCATTCATTTTTAATCTGACTTGTCCTCTATTTCCTAAATTATCAAGATCTGGACCTATGCTTCTATGCTCCGCAATACATGCTAAAAGTGAAGGGGAAATATGTTAATGTAAGAGTGTCAAAATATCTTTATTAATAATTATGAGAGACATCCAAGGAGAGAGAATGCAATGGTATCTCATTATCTAACATCACTGGGGAATAAAAGTTTGATAAGAGTGCACCTTTCCAGGTACCACAAACAAAAGTGTTTACGTGCCAACTATTAGTAATGGGACCCCTTCTAGCGAGAATTTTGTCGTGCCGTTTTACATGAGGTGATCAATGCAATTTTATCTACTACTGATAAGTCAGGGTCATTGTCAGAAAATCATTTTTAAATTTACTCTAATTAATAGAAGGTTACTAGTAAAATGTGTTCACAATTGTTCATCTCTGAATGGAAGCCTTTAACTTTTAACTAATAGCTCTAACTTATTTATCCGGACAAGACTTGTGCTCCAGCAGCAACATTTAAAAATTTGCTGCCTCTAATTTCTCTGGATTCGGAAAAACAGACTTAAGCCTAAAATAATTATGTGTAAAGTAAATAGACTCGAGGTTACTTAATAGAGTTAGAGGATAAATGTAACGGCACTATTTTCGCTCTGCTAGGGCCTTTTAAATTTACTTTTAAGATTTTGTTTGTTTCTTTGCTTGTTTGCAGAGGGGAAGTGGAGCCAGGTTAGAATTGCCCAAAAGCTGATCATTGATAAGTGGAGTATTTCTTTACCTGATTTATATTTGTAGCCCTGGTTATAATGATAATCAACAGCAAATGTTTCCTATCAGGCATTCTTCTTCTTTTTGTTCATTTCTGTCTTTTCTAATTCATTAAACTTGAACTATTAATAGAATTGGAGGCACTGAGATGGGGTGGGCAAAAGGGAGTTTGTGATAAGAAAATTAGATGTCAAACTTAGATATCATTAGTTATCATTTAGATATAACTTCATATTTCAAACTCCATATTTCAAACTCTGAGGTCAAGAGATACTATTCGTTTACATGGCTAATTGGAGGCAGGACCATGCTCCTTCAGTAATGGAGTTGTTGCAGATTTCATTTCCTCTTGGAGTGGCTATGCAATGATGATCTATAATTTATTCTCATTATTTACATCTTCAGGGCAGCCTAATTTTAGGTGTCAAAGGGAAAAAAAAAGACAAAAATCCTGAGTATTGTGGAGCATAGAAAACAGAGTTCATGTACACTAGTCAGTTATAAAATATTTTCTGCTCCCCTCTTTCTGTGTTAAGGAACACAGAATGTCTATGAACTATGAAATGCTGTTTTAAACTTGGCATTGGTCTCTTTAATGAATCATTTCCTCACTCAAGACGGAGTTCTAGAGCATTTTGTGCTTCCAGGCTCTCTCCTAGGGTCATGAGATACTTCAATAAGTAAGAGACAAAAATCTCATCCTTGAGGAGTTTACATTCTCATAAGGGGAAACAATAGTAGACAATGAATGCGTGAGTAAATAAATTTTATGATATGCTAGCAATGAAGAAAAAAGAAAGCTGGGTAGGGAAAGGTGAATGGGAGTTTGAGAAAAGGACAGGCAGGTGGAGGTGCTGTGAGGTGGCGGTACCCAGAGCTAATTCTACTCGTCTCAGTATTGAATTGTCTCTAACTTTTCCATGTCTTCATCTCTCTTGTAGCTATATGTTCAACTTTTATGTTTTAGGCTTCTTATTACAGTCTCCATAATATTTAGCACAGAACTGACCTCATGGTAGGAATTCAATAAATACTTGATTTACTATATGTTTATTCAATTTAATGAATATCCTTCATTTAAAACTATTTTTAGATTAAAATTGGCCTTTGAATGAACTTTGAATGTTCATTGAAAAGTTTAGTTTTTTCTTAATTAGCTAAAGCATTTAAGGAGTAAGGTTTAGCCCCCTTTATTGGGTGCCCAAAATTAAAAAGTCAGACATTTCCAATAAGCCATAGTCACCCATCACAGAGGGTTCCTAGTCCTATACTCTGATATCAGCATGAGTGCCAAACATTCTTTATACCTAGAAGCAGGGTGTTCAGCAGAGGAAATAGGCAGCATAGTATATATTTTAGAGTCCAGAAGAGCACATGCAGCCCAAAGAAGGATGGCAATCTCTGTTTCTTGGTTGTCTGTGGCCAAGTCATCAATCCATGAAAGATGTCCTGGGGATTCTGGTCGGCTGTAAAAGGGTCCCGTGTCCCGTGTCCTCCTGCACTATGGGATTGTCAGGCTTGGGAGAATACCATTCATTTACATGGCTAAGTAAAGGCAGAACGGAAAACTAGGTCTCTAGAAATTCATTCCCATGTTCCTTCAACATTGCTGTCATTTGCATAATAGAGTCATTTTCGATTTCATTTCCTTTGGAATTTAGCAAAACCTAGAAATAACTTTAGGCTGCAATTGGAGGTCTGTCTGGCAGCGACCAGGATAAACTCTATGGCATCATTGTTCAGTGAGACGCAATCTGATGACATCAGCTAAGATGAAAATCAGAAAAAGTCAAACTACTCTGTATTTCATGACTTTTTAGTTTTATAATAATGATGGCAATAATAAAAGCTGACATTTATTGAGTATTTACCATGCGACAGCTCTCTCCTGCATGCTTTACATGCATTAATTCACTGGATTGTCCAAACATTTCTACAAGGCAACATTCTTATTATTTCTAACTTGCAACTGAGGAAATCTGGGACAAAGACATGTTACAGAACAAGTTTCATGATCACATGGAAAGAGATAGAGCCACAAGGTAAATCTATTCTGGGTTCTTAGGTTTGGAAAATACCTTAGATTCTTGCTACTTACAATGTCGTACATGGGCCAGCAGCATGGGCTTCACCTGGGAGCTCTGTTTGGCATGTAGACATGCGAATCTCACCCAGACCTCCAAAACCAGGACCTGCATTTTAAGATGATGCTTACATGCTCTGTATGTATGCACATTAGAGTTTGAGAAGCGTTGTCCTACAACATCCCAGATCGTTGTTTAAATAGCCTCTTGTTTCAAAGGTGGGGTCAACATTCCACAGTCACCCTATTCCTCTGTAAGATGGCTTGTATTGATTTTGTTTTAATTCTCCATATTTCAGTTTGCCTGATTCTTTTATCTTTAGGTCTTCATGTTTCATTTTCAAACCATATATAAGGTTAGCCCTTCTTTTTATGATATCTCTTTAGCATTTGAACATAGCCATAGTTTAGATCTGACATTACCATTTTTATCTCCTGCCTATGTCCTCAACCCTCACATACCCTCAGGTCAAAAAACATCAAAGCATCCAAATTTCTTTTAATTTTTTATAAGCCCTGCTTTCTCTCCTGGATACACTACAGTGCATCAATTTCTTCTAGATGCAAATTGAATTCTAGTTTGGTTAATTGCCTCCCTCATGCTAGGAGAATGTCTGCCATTTCAGACCTTATTTTGGAGGCCTTGACTTTGCTTCTTATATTTGAGAAGTAGTGTTGTGGTAATTTTATATTGCACTTAACTCTAAAAATCCCCCAACTATGCCTTCCACACAGTCTCTTATTGCTCATGGTGAGATGCATAAAGTTTTACTCTATTCTGTTGTCTTTTTCTTCCTGACCTCTCCATTAGTGAATTGACTCAAACATTTTTTTATTCATTTATCAACAAACTTACTGATAAGCTTTTTCAAAGGTCAAAAATTTCAGATCTTCCTTAAAACCCAGATATTTACCATTGGGAATATTTTGGTTTCTGTTGTGTTTTTAAGAATTCTGCAGGCATTACTTAAGACTTCATGTACCAGATTAGTATTATTTTGACCATTTGGATAATAATTTAAGAATCTATTCTGAAAAATTATTTTCTCTGTAGACTTTCTTTCTACTGGTCTAAATAAAAACAAACATCTAAGTAATTGAAATTATTTTTTTAAGAATTCAAGATTTAATGGTTAAAGGTTGTCAGGCTTTATAGAGCAGGGGTATCATCACAGAAATTATTAAAAATTAAAATTCCCAGGTATATTGGGTCTAAATCATAGGGTCTTAGGTATGGGCTAGGAGTTTTCATTTTTAAAAAGAATCTCATAAAGCAAATAGTTTACAGACTACAGTTTAAAGATCTAGATCTTTCACAGAGTTATTCAATTTCTTCATCCAATTTATCAGTATCTACATTATGCATAATATTTAATTTATTAGACAGGGAGTAATCACCATTAACCACTGTTCACTAAATGCCTTCTGTGTGCAGGCCCTACAGTAAATACTTAATTATTATTAATTTTATAGTATGTTTTTAATTTATTTTAGAGAGAGAAAGGAAGGGAGAGGGAGAGAAAGAAACAAGGAGAAAGAGAAAAATCAATCAGCTGCCTCCTGCATGCCCCCTAATGGGGTTTGAGCCCACAACCCGGGCATTTGCCCCAACCAGGAATTGAACCTTTGGCCCCTCGGTGCACAGGACAGTGCTCAATCAACTGAGCCACACCAGTCATGGCGATACTTAGTTAGAATTAAGTGTTGAAGCTTTCAAAAAGGGAGAACTTCAAATTTATTGTCATCACTCAGGTTTACTAAGAAAAAGCTTCTAGAAAGGTGACATCACCATAGGGAGAGGCCCCAGAATTCTAAGTGTTCCAAGAACTGCTGAGGATATATGTATCCTTGACACGTTCTACACATGCATAGTGTCATTGTCAGTAGCTGTGTATTCTCATACAAATAAGGAGATATAAATGTAAAATAGGAGGCTAAAAATCTTATGTACTATCTCCATGCCCATAATTTTCCATTTCCTTTCTAAGACATTTCTCCTGATAAGAAGCTTTGTGAAAGAGCTTTATTGTATATATGAATAGTCCAAGTGTATAAACTAGACTCAAATTTATTACATATCTTTCCAAATTTAAATGGGTTGAGAAATGGGTCAAACAGTCATAAATACTATTATGAATTTTACTTTACCTGTTTTTAGAGCTTGGATTTAAGGAACTACTGCTTTACCTCAATTCAGTAAAACTCATGATTAAACTAAAATGAAAACCCTCTAACTGGTGAATGAGTTCCAAGAAGGGGTGTACCCCGAGATTCTGAATTTATTCAGGTGTTATCCATTTATTTAATGTTGGGTGAGCACAACAAAATGCACATGTGGACGTTCTGGTTTAATTGAAAAGCATATAGCATAACTTAACTAGACCCTGCTGAATCATGCTGAAAGCAGCAGCATGTGGGGCTATGTTTAAAAAAAAATCTAATTATAAAGAGAACTATGCTAAAGTTCAGCCAATGCCTCCAAGCCAATATTTAGTCTTTTCAATGGGTACTGACTATATATTTGATCATTTCCATAACCTGGAACTGTGTAACATTGATACAGACAAGTTAAATAACACACATGCTTACACACACACACACACACACACACACACACACACACCAAGAGAACCTCCTTACACACCAGCAGTCACTTGACTTAGAAATTCTTCTGAGTACGTATAGTCTAGTTCCTGTGTCTTTTGGCTCTCATTCAGGATTTTTTACCCTCAGCCTAGGTTAGATATGTAAGATTTTCACCTGGTAAATTCATCCTCTGTTTATCATTGGAAGTCTAGGTCAAAATGTAAACTCTCGGATATTGAGAGGTGGCTTTAGAGTTACTAAGTTGGTAGACATAATGAGTAAGAACACTCATCCTAGTAAGCTGTCATGACATATGCTGGCGGGTTTTCATGAGTGAATGGATGTAGTGTCCTGCCTGTTTCCTGTACTAGTAGATCTGTACCTTAGTGTAGTTTGGCTCAATGTGGGAGTTGGAATAAGGAGCCAACTTTCATCTGTTTCCTAAATAAATGCTCTTTCCTCAAGCTACAATAGACAGTGGATTGCACTAGCTTGTTAGAATCCACAACTGGGAGTCTTTATCCGGAACTTGATTTCTTGTTACCTGGCAGGTTTGCTTACCTTTATTTTTGTCCAAGTATGGTCTTTAAAATGTTCAAAGCAAATAAACATTTTTAAAAGCTAAGGGCTCCTTCAACCAGAGCATGGAAGCTGAGAGGACACTGGATTAGTCAATCAAGTGGCTGCTGATTAGTAAGGAGGTTCTCTTGATGTGTGTGTGTGTGTGTGTGGTTTAACTTGTCTGTATCAATGTTATACAGTACTCTGTTTAACTTCGCCCTGCTCTGCTTGAATGTGTCTTTCCTTTTGTAATGAACTCATTCATCTATCACATTTGCTAAAGATTCATGTCATTAAGAACATTTTGTAAATTTGGATTATAGAAAGCCAGTCTTACAACAAATTTTGAATGTGGAAATCTAGACCTGCATCTGGTAACTCCACCCTTCGGTTTTCAAAAGTATTGACTAACTTTTCTTAAATAAAGTTTCTAAAGTTAGCAACTGTTAGTTTTATTGGTATTCATTCCATTTAATTGTCACATTTTTCTTTGCTTCATATTGGGACCAAATTCAGGCCCAAATAAGCTACCGAAGTGTTAGATATGGATAATAAATATAGGTAACATCACATCACCACACCAGGCAACTTTGCTACCATAGATAAGGAATTCATTCTTAAACTCACTGTGGATATGTTTAAATCAGAAATTTTAACTTAAGTATTTTGTGGTTGGGGAGTGGGATATAAACTACACATCTGCTTCAATCATTTCCAATAAACTTGGCTTGAGAGAGATTAACCAATTGCTAAAATCTCTATTTTGTCTATGTATTTTCTGAAGTACTGCCAGATGAATCAGGACTGTTTATAAATTGGCCTTCAAGGAAAGCTTAAGTTTAATATACTGAAGATGGTTTTAATAACAAGTGAAATCTTTTTTATTTCTTAGAAATAATGCATCGGGAACAATCTCTAACAGGTCATGTTGATGTAGCCAAAACAGTTATTCAACATAATGCACTGTACAAGTGGGTTAAGATTTTCACCCAGATTCGATGGCTGTAACCTTCATTTCATGAATGAGTATCTTTGAAGACTCTTTAAGAGGATATTTAACTAACCATTGTAATTAGATGAGAAAGAGAAATTAGAGACATGAAAATGGAAAGGAAAAGATAGAGTTATCTCTATTTGCAGGTAATATGATTATGCATCTGAGAATTCTAAGAGAAGCAACTGGAAAAATGCTATAAACAATAAGAAAATTCAGTAAAATAGAAGGGTACAAAATAATAAGAACTGATAGCTGTTGTATACTAGTATACAACCAACAACCAGTTTGAATATGTGACTAATGAGTCAATTTTAAACAGTAACAAAGTTTAAAATACATAGGAATAATCTTAATAAGAAATGTGCCAGACTTATGTGAAGAAAACGGTAACTATATGACTGTAATACCAAAGAGAAGACTTGAGTAAATAGGACATACTCAGGTTTTAGGACAGAAAGTTAATTGATAAATTTAGCACAATTCCAATTAAACTACCAAAATTTTTCAATTAGATGATGTAATTCCATTAAAGATTTGCCTTAAAAAATAGTGTTAGCCCTGGCGAGTGTTGCTCAGTTGGCTGAATATGGTCCTGTGTTCAGAAAGGTCACAGGTTTGACTCCCAGTCAAGGTACATTTCCAGATTGTGGGTTAGATCCCTGATCAGGGCACATAGGGAGGCAAGCAATTGATGTTTCTCTCTCAGAAATCCAGAAAACTCTGAAAGAGAAGAATAACAAGAGTAGGCTAGAACTATCCATTTTAAAGCATATATTCTTACTAATTCAAACATGTGGCATAAGTCCTGGCTGAGTAGGTCAGTTGATTAGCGGTCATTCTAATATGCCAAGTTTGTGGGTTCAGTCAGGGAACATATAAGAAGCAACCAAGGAATACATAAATAAGTGGAACATCATATCCATGTTTCTCTCTCTTCCTTCCTCTCTCCCTCTCTCTAAAAAAATCAACCAACAAAAATAAAAAAATAAAACATAGACAAGCCAATGTAATGGAATAGAAAGTTCAAAAATATCGAAGGAATATAATATGTGAACAAGGTAGCAACCTCAATAAATGGGGAAATGATAGTCCAATGAATAGTGTTGAGACAACTGGACCATCATCTCTCATAGTATGTACCATAATAAATTACAAGTGAATGAAATGTTTAACTGTAAAAAATTATATATGTGATTAAATGACAAAAGCTAAAGGTATATATATATATATCTGACTCAAAATACAAAAGCAATAAAAGAGAGCTCAATGTAATGGGCTATATAAACATCAAAAACTTTTCATGGCACCAGGGGCCATCAATAGAGATTGCAAGGAAAGACAGTGAAAATCTCTCTTTAAATCTATTTTTCTACACATTTGATTATCATATACACCCCACTCATCACCCTCAGGAAACCACTCATATTATTTTCTTACTTATCCAACCAGAGTTTTTCTTTATGAAAATGCAAGAAAATTCACAGATAGATTTTTACATATCCCCTATTTTATACAAAGAAATATTCTATATATATTTTTATTATTTTATACATTATTTTATAGCAATTTGCTGTTTTCATTCCATAATGTACCTTGGAAATCTTTCTGAATCAGTATATAGAAAGGTTCCTCATTCTTTTTGTAAATATCTGAGAGTCTATTATATGGATATGCCATTATTAATCTAATAAGTACCTCTTTGATGAAATTTTAGGTTGTTTTTCTCCTAAAATATTAGAAATGCAACTGATTATTTAAAACAATATCTTGTTCTTAGAAACGTAACATTCTTATTCAGAAAACAGGCTTTGCAAGAAGTGTTATAAAAATCCTGAAGGCATATCATAATTAAGCTACTAAAGACATTGTTGATAAGATAGAATAGTTTCCCTCCAAAAGAATCTTACAAGCAAATTTACTAAGATGTGACAGGCAGTGTTAGGAGACTATCTCATATAAAGCGAATATGAAATTATAATCATTATAATGATCAAATTACAGTAATTAGTACATAGAGCAGAGAATTATCTGTGCCAATTCCACATACTAAAATAGTTTAGGCCATAGTTACATTATCAGTCACAGTCCTTCACAGAGAAAAAATAATGACAACTCTATAACATTCTATTCTCAACTTCGTGGCACAGAACTTGGCAAAATATTATTTTTATTTTAAAAGGATGGTGGCAGGGATAGGTTTGTGTCATAATATATTACAATGGGGTTACCCACCCATTTTGGTTCATCCACCTATTAATTATGTCAACTTTATTCTACCAATAGCATTAACATGATTACTCATGAGGAGTATGAATCAATATTTTATATGTATATTTCTCAAATAGGTATCCAAAGATTTACTAGAATGTTAAAGGAATACATGGTATGATATATATCTGTGTATATATATTAATGATATTATATATATTTTATTATATAATATGTTATGTATATTATATATTTTTATTATGACTTTGGCTACCGCAGACTCAGAAATCCAGTGGTCACAAGAAATTTTATCCATTTAAAGGGATTCTGGATGAAATATCATGGTGGTAATAACTAATTGTAGTGTCTATTCTGTCTCTGACTTTTGATTTTGAGGTACCTTTCCTGAAAGGCATCTGAGAAAGAGATCTGTCTGATTAGTGCTTTTTCATAGTTATCAAGAAAGCCCTTGTCCTATGTTTTCATATGGCATCTCACAAAGGCATATGATATTTTCAATAGTGCTTGCTCATCCTTTGGCAGTTTAATACTGTATTCTTGTGGGTTTGGTGTCACCAATTCTCATCTCCCTAAGCATAAGACAGCAGAGCCTATTTTATATTTTCAATTGCTTCAACAATACCGCTTTGAGAATTTCCTAACTCCTCAACTTTCATAAATTAGATTATGAAACATTTTATAATAGCTAGGGAATATCTAGACATGTTTGGCAATAATCAACCTTGAACAAATTACATCCATGGGCCAGAGGAGAACAGCTCATTGGCTCTCCAGAAAGCATTTTAGTAAACTTTCGGCTGTCACCGTCACAGGAGAGCAGGGCAGGAATAATCAGGTGGTCAGAACTCGGTGGCAAGGAACTGAGCCATTAGGCATGCCTTGATCAAAATGAAAAGGCACATTCATTCTTTCTTGAAAATAATATGTGTTCATGCAGAAAGGCGATGCCATCTTGAAACTGATGAATTGCTCAATGTTCAATGCTACGATGATTTCGAAATGGTAGCTACCCTATATTATGGAATTGCACAGGTAGTGGTGATCAAATCCTGTATAGTTTCTCTAGAACAAGAATGAATAAACTGCAAGAGTAAAAACAAAAACAATCCCAAGAGATCAATGTGGAAAGAACAAAGTCTCTGCGATCCGGCTGACCACAGCTAAAATCTCGGCTGTGCCATTGGCTAGCTAGCTTTGTGATTTTTGGACCAGTTACATTATGTTTCCCAACTTGTTTCCTCATCTGTGGAATGGGGATAATGGAAACTCCCTTAGGGAGGTTTGTGTGAGGATTCAGTGAGGTCATTGCCAAACACAAGACTGGAATATAATAGACTTACAATGTTTTGTTTCATCTTTTCCTTTCTCTTTACTAATTTTCCATGGAAACAGAAAACTATCAGCAGCATCCGCTTGTTTCTGACCTATATTGCTTGTATTTTATTGATTAAATTTCTCCCTCTAGCCATATTGAGAGCCAAATCATTCCTAAATCATTTCTATTATTTTCGTATGTGTCTTTTATTATCATACACAAAAGATGTCTGGGAAAGCAAATTCTACAACAATTATCAGTTAGACACATATTACATTACCTTCCCATCAGGAATATTTTTAATATTGTAAGACATAAGTTATTTTTGTCTACATTGAATCACATTTTTCCTCCTTCTGTCATCAGTAGAATGTTGGTCAATTGATCCTGAAACCACATAATTTTTCTCTATTTTTTTCTGCAACAACTTCCAAATTCCTGGTCAAGGCACATGCTCGGGTTGTGGGCTTGATCCTCAGTGTGGGGCATGTAGGAGGCAATGATTCCCTCTCATAATTGATGTTTGTATCTCTCTCCCTCTCCTTTTTTTTCTGAAATCAATAAAATATATTTTTAAAAATTAAAAATGAAACTACCTTTGACCCAACAATTTCACTTCTGGAAATAAATCCTAAGAAACTCCAAACCCTAATTCAAAAAAATTTATGCACATCTATGTTCATTGCACCCTTACTAGTATTGATAATAGCCAAGATTTGGAAGCAGCCCAAGTGTTCATCAGTAGATGAGTGGATTAAAAAGTTGTGGTAGATTTATGCAATGGAATACTACTTGACCATAAAAAATAAGGAAATCTTACCTTTTGCAAAATCATAGATGGACCTGGAGAGTATTATACTAAATGAAAGAAGCTGATTTGCACTGGAACTTCTTGGGCCACTGCACCAAACTTCCTGAAGTCGCCCCAGAGCTGAAGCCACTACACACACCCCCTGTCACCGAGCTCTGTTCCATATTCTAATTAGAAGACCCAAAGCAGGGCTCCCTGTTCTCCCAATATTCTCCCTACTAAATTTTTGTTGTTGTAGTTGAAACAGCTCGTCAAGTGTGATACTCATGGGGTAGCCAAGAGCCTAGAGACAGACACCATGCTGCATTTGGAATCTCCCATAGTGTTGTGCTGTTCTTGCATTAAAATTGTCTACTTTTAATTGCTTTTCTTAAGGATGATTTATTTACCAGAGGGTTTTTTGGTCCCTCCTGCAACTAAGATTCCTGACAGATGTATCCCCCAGCTTCATAAGATATGATGATCTACACCCATAAGAAATGATGAAATCCAAAGCACACAAAGGCCTGCAGGACAAACAATAAAGGACCAGCGAGGACTGAAATGCAGCCCACACACCACTCACCAAATACACACCCATGACTGTGTCTGCCTAAGAGAGGATCTTTGTCTGATTTTCAGATGAGCTGTAGCCCTGCCGGGATTCTTAGATTGAAGCTTTAAACAGGGGCTCCTGCAACATGAAGAACAGGGACTACATTTCTTTTGTACAGACCTCATCAGATGGCCCAGAAGTGGGCACGGGAGCTGCTCTACACATGTTTGCTAGATAACACCCATGAGGGGCACATGATTGACGCCTAGGCAAAATCTCTGGCCCCCAGTAGTCTTAGAAAATAATGTGGTGGTAAGAAAGGTAAAGGATCTTCTAAAGAGCAAAATGCTGGTTTTCTCTCAACTTCTAGGATCAAACTCAATTAAACCCTATGACATTTCTTTCCCATTTATATACCGAATCCATGATACAGTGTTGTGCTCAGCCCATACTCGGATATTGTTTTAGGAGACAACCCATTGGCTGTTGCTGGAGCAGTACCATATAATGCCTTACTCTTCCTGTCTTAACATACACTAATCTCATAAAATTGGGACTGTTTTACAGAATTCAGTATGTCATTTTAGTGTTATTGTGATGTTGCCATGGAGATATTGAGGTGTGAAGAGGTCCCCTGACTTCCCCTAGGTCAGTGGTCGGCAAACTCATTATGAGTCAACAGAGCCAAATATCAACAGTACAAAGATTGAAATTTCTTTTGAGAGCCAGATTTTTTAAACTTCAACTATATAGGTAGGTACATTGTTATTAACTTAATTAGGGTAGTCCTAAGGCTTAGGAAGAGCCACACTCAAGGGGCCAAAGAGCCGCATGTGGCTCGCAAGCCGCAGTTTGCCAACCACAGTGAAAGGCAGAGTTTCAGAACACCCAGTGGCCCAGCCTCTATTTCCCTTGTTCCCCTGGGGCTGTGGGGCTGTGCTAGCTAACTGGTGAGGACCATCAGCATGTGTCTTCAGTTGTTTGATTCTAAACAGTATCTCACTGTGTGTAGTCAGCACACATTCACTTTCATCTTCCTGTTTTTGCAAATCTATACTTGACTCCCCCCACAGTTTTTTCAGTTTATCGTTAAAGTTCACCGATTCAGCACTCACCCTTCACAAAAGTCTTGGAACCCACATACAAAGATTAAGCCCTGCTGCACAAAAAGTCAGACAGTCCAGCCAGGGAGCTGAAGTGGTTCCCACCCTTCACACTCGCCACACCCCATCAGCCAACAATAAATCCCCTCCCGACATTAAAGTCCCTCTCCCCCACTCCCCCTAGAGTAAATCCCCTGTTGGCAGGAAGCCAGACTGAACAGATGTGTCTGCCACCACTTCCTGGGGTGGGGTCAGGCAGCCCCAGCTTTGATCAACCAAAAGGAGAAATTTCCAGTGTCCAGGGCCCTCCACGGAGCATGCCCCAGGGGCTACTCCAAGAAGTAAAGGGACCAAGGATTAAAATGCAACTGGGCACATCCCAACTGGGCAGAGCCTCACAAAGGACTCGTGCATCCAGGGAGGTGATGGCTTGGTCATTCCCCTCCCTTCTCGGACAGTAGAATATGCAAGTGAATCCACCTTTCATGGTTAGCAGCTCTTCCTGAGGAAAGGAAATGCCTTTGTGATATTGAGTTTATTCCTCCCTAATAGTTAATCATTCTTGCTAGTGAATTAGACACACAGAAAAGAATATTAATTATCATGTAACTCAAATTTGTGTTACAGTAACATTAATTAGTAGTTCTATTTGATCAGACCTGCAATCGCTCCACGAATCATATAAGGCACCGCCACTGCCTTCATTAGCCACTTTCCACTAGAGCAGTGATGGCGAACCTTTTGAGCTCGGTGTGTCAGCATTTTGAAAAACCCTAACTTAACTCTGGTGCTGTGTCACATATAGAAATTTTTTGATATTTGCAACCATAGTAAAACAAAGATTTATATTTTTTATATTTATTTTATATATTTAAATGCCATTTAACAAAGAAAAACCAACCAAAAAAATGAGTTCGCATGTCACCACTGACACGCGTGTCATAGGTTCGATATCACTGCACTAGAGTCACATGTCACAATCCCCAGATGTGCCTTGAGTGCCTTGTTTGGAACTGGGATTGCAAAACTTGAGAGCCTTAAAAAGGATTGTGGAATTGCTTGCTGAATTTGAAGGAAAATGCCATGGTAAAATAAAACATTTTGCTCAGCCAGCCAAGCTTTGCTGTACACTGCCACTCAGGAAATCGCTCCATCAATGAATAGTATTTGTGTTTTATTCCTACTAGGAGCCCATATGGCATTTGCCACCAAAGTTCATTGCTCACACACTTCCCAGTTTTGTGCAGGTTGGGTGTGTAGGGGAGGGGGGCCTCTGCCCCAAGTAGGAACCAGGTTCTTTCATCTGGTGGCCCTGCCATTAGGCTTCAGAGCCCTCTGCTGGGTGCTGTGCTGTGCATCTGGCCAGCATATGTGGGAAGATGGAGAATAGGGAGCATTGCACTGAGACTTTTATAAGCCTGACTTGGACGTGATTGGTGTATATCACTCTCACAGGCACTTCTTTGGCTTTGTGTAACTGCAAGGGAGGCTGGGAAATGTAGTCAATTTTATGCCCAGTTAAAAAAAAAAGTATTAGAGCAGTGGTTCTCAACCTTGGCTGCACATTAGAATCACCTAGGAATCTTTTTAAAATCCTGATTTCTGGGCCTCATCCTCCGGAAATTGTTTCTTTGTTATTAATGTTGTGGCCCCTCCCCATAACAAAGAAACAGAATTTCCGGAGGATGGGGCCCAGAAATCAGGATTTTAAAAAGATTCCTAGGTGATTCTAATGTGCAGCCAAGGTTGAGAACCACTGTATTAGAGGTTACTAATTGCTACAAAATTAAAGCGTGTTGTGGGTCAAAGTTTTGATTGAGAAGTTGAGTAATGAAAAAGACATTTTCATTCTCATGAAAAGGGTCTGCCTATTCTAGTTTAGAAAACACAATATATGGCCTTTCTTGACAATATACTCTTTCAGCATTTTTTGAAAAGTTTCATGCAGGTAGATGAAAAACTGAACAAATACACACACACACACACACACACACACGCACGCACGCACGCACGCACGCACACACACTCTGTGACTGTCTGAAGAGTGAATACAAAAGTATGCATTTACCTTCATACGTTTAACTCTTCATGGAAGTTGAAGGACTTTGCAGGCGAGGTCAAGTTCATGTAGCCTCAAATTATTTTCTATATATTTTCATGTAAATTGAAGTCTTACTCTGTTGTTTATAGCTCTGATGCAATGGATTTGGGGATTGTGGAGATTAGGGATGAACGTTATGTTGCTGTTTTTGCAAAGTATAACTATCGTGAATGAAAACAACTGCTAAGTATGCAAGGAAATTCCTATTAATGAACACCAGTGTGCTTTGGATTAGGGCAGGTATATATTGTGAGGAATACTTTTAAATGAAGAAAATGAGATTAAAAAGCGGTCTTGTCCTTCTCTCTCCATGTTCCCTTCCCTTTCCTTTTCTGAGGCACATGCCCATAAGCCAGTCAGGGGTCCAAGCTGTGTCAGGGAGAAGCGGAGATGGCAGGTTGAGAAAGTGAACACTGTGGTTGAGGGACTGGTTGAACTGAATAAATAAGCAAATGATTCAATAGACTGAGGATAATGAAAGCCAACTGATTCACTGCTAAAGAACATATTTGCAAACGGGTGAAAGAATAGAAAGAAGCCTGAGGTGTTGAGCTAAAATTGTAGGTATTGGTATGAACTCATGGTATACACATAAGCATACACATGTATATATATATATATATATATATCACACACACACATGCACACATATTTGTGTATTTGTGACAATAATTAAGGATGAAGATGAGGGATTATTTCCATAATATATGTCTATATTTACACATTTATTTCCTAGCTCTGTTCACTGACAGGTTCTAGAAGAAATGGTACCCCAGTAACAATGGGAGCACTAACACCTCGATCCTAGTTTCTAAAAACCTTCCTCTACTCAAACAAACTTGGGCTTCTTTAAGAAATTATAATTTCCAGGACTGGGACAAGAAAAGTATAAAATGAATATGAAAAAGAAATAAAAACAACAATATACAACTTATGCACTCAAATAAAACAGGAAAAAAAAATGAGTCTAAAAATGAGTCTGGTTTTCCAGAAAGTAAAGACATAATCAGTGAATGATAGGTATGTATCAAAAGGACATAGATGCTAAAGGACCTAAAGGATGTAAATACATGAATCAATCAATCTGGGAAAAGAAAAAGCTCTTCCTTAAGGTAAAATGCCAATGAATAAAAGTAAAAGGAATGATGTAAATAGAGAATAACATCTTGGCAAACATCACAGCGGTGGTTGATTCAGACAGGAGTCTGTGGAGTATGCTAAAACTGATGAATACTGACATAATCTCAGGCTACCTTCCCATAATATATTGATAACCAATTTGTAAAGGGAAGAATAGTTACTTTAAGTTAGAGAAAGTTGAAACACCAATATAATCGAGTGATCATAATTAATATCCCCAGTGATGGATATGTTGGTTTTCTATGTCTCCTATTTTGATGCACTAACAAGAGCATAATATCACTTCTCTGACTTCCTATCAAGAAGGTATGATCTGGGTTTGGTCATGAGGAAATAGCAGACAACCCTAGGTTAAGAGACAAGATATAAAATCACCCTCCTGCTGATCCATGATCTGGTTGTGATGTGCTTGGTTGTTATGCCTCAGGGCATAACAGCTAATTAGCATATTCCTCTCTTATTATATAGGCTATCCTTACAATAACCCTATGGATTAGGTACTGCTGTTGTCCTGCTTTCCTAGATAAGCTGATATATATTAGTTATGATTCAGTGTGACTGCATATTTCTGGGAAGATCAAAATGACAGTAGCTTGCACAGATTTGAAATATATTTTTCTCCCATCTAAAAGACATCTAAAAGAATGCAGGCCAGGAAGTGTCATGGGGTTCCCTAGCTTCCTTGTGCTCTGAAATCTTTAACGTGATTTCCATTCTTGAAAATCAGCTCATGACCCCAGATGGCTACTGGCACTTCAGCTGCACCTTTGCATTTCCAGGCACCAGCGAGGAAATAAAGGAGAAATTAAGGGCACTCATCTCTTTCCCTTGCAAAGTCAGCCTTCCCCCAAAGCCTCAAAAATCTTTTCTATCATGCCCCAAACTGGTACCTGGCTCCACTCGACTGCCTGGAACTTGGCGAATGCCATGTTTTTGCTGGGCATGTTGCTCTGAAAGGTAAGTGAGGAACTCTACTGGTAGTGGGAGGCAGCTAGCAATTTCTACCAATGAGAATATTGGTCCAAGGTCATCCAGCTAGTAAACTTGGGAACCTTGGTTGTCTACATCCAAAGCTTGAGCATTTACCATGAAGTAAATTATTTAAGCCTGGAGGAGTTAGCATCCTCAGTGCAGCCACTGGTGGTCTCGGCATGGTCAGCAGTGTTGCTGAACTGACATCGACACTCCGTATAGCTTCAGGGCTATGGAGAGCCTTAGAAGTATGTATGTATGTATGTATGTATGTATGTATGTATGTATACCATGTGGTAATTAAGAGGACTGTATCCCTGACTATACATGAAAATTCTTCATTAAAATTGGTCAGGAGATTCCACCATAGCAAGTTTGGGTTGGAGTCATGTGGCTGTTGTGGCCTTTGTTATTCCTTGTAAATTCCCAGGGAGTAGTTTGTGATACATGAGAAATCTGTAGATATATGAGCACCCTCAGAATATTTTCTCAGTGCCCGGGATAGAGAAGAAGTTAGAAATTATTTGGACTTCATTCTTCCTCCTTAACCTTCTCCCTGTACATACCTAAACACTCTTCTTATATCTACAACATTCTTACCTTACTTGGAATATGTAATGCAGATCTGTAGGTACTCCTGGCATTCTCTAGAAAATGAAGTAACATTTTTGACAATGCCTCCAAAATCCTCTAGCAGTATTTAAGGGTGTCTTTATGGGAGACTACCAGATACTGGTCACCTACAATTAGATACTATGCCCGGTCCTATCAGATTATCTGGAAAACAATGAAGACCCTGTCTCCCTGTCTGAAGCTCCACTCTGCATGCCACGATGCCTCCAAGAAGACAGGAGAGGATTGGCAAGTTGCAAGCAATGGCAATTTTTAATTTTTACCACTCAAGCTTGGGAGAAAGTTTTGATACATTCTTTATCCGCTATTTGTATAATTTTACTTTCATAATGAAATCTTTTTATGCCAGTGGAAGGAAACATAAAGTCTCCCCAAATAGTCCAAAGTAGAATTGCTTTTGGCTTTTCCCAAACCTGAAAGAATGAGCCAAACTAATTTCAATCCAATATTTTTAAAAGCACAAGCACAACAACAACAACAACAAATTTCCCCAGAGTGTGAGGTTGTGAAGGTCAAGGTTTAACCTGCTGTAAACAAAAGCGTCTCAGTAGAGCAGAGTTAGAGGTTAAATAAATGTTTCTAACAACAGGGATTTAAAACAGAACCATGAAAAGGAGATTCTGCTGCCTGTGTTAAAAGAAAGAAGGTAATGACCGCCTTTAGTTTTTTCTGAGTTCTGAATGAGAAATACAGACTCTTGAATGCATTCTGGAAACAAAAGAATAGATTTATGACTGGAAATGTAATGGAAATATCTGAACAGCAAGTAGGAAAAATACTTAATCTAAAGTGCATTACCTCCTAGCCATTTCTACAGGGCATATATTTGAAATATATTCATCTTTCTCAAGCTATATACTGCCATTGATTTTTTAAAAAATAGTATAACCCCCAAAAAACCCCACTACTAATCCCAATACCCCCTAAATATTCCTTGTTATTAATATTTTGGAGTATTTATTTATGTGTTTCTTCATACATGTATATATAATTAACATCATATTGCACATACTACTCTGTAATACCTTTTCTCACTTAGCAAGTCAAAGCAGCAACATCCTATAACACTAAATGGTTTTTAAATTGCTGCAGCTCCTTCCTTCTTGTGTACATACATAACTTCTTTCACAACCTCTTTCATTTTTATCTGAGCACATGATTTTCAAAATTTTGCTATTATAATTGGGTTTGCAATTTATATTTTTCTACATAAACCTTTGTGCAGATTCATTCCTTAGGATAGTTTTCTTTTTTAGAAGTGGAATTACTGCACCAAGTGGCAAGAGCATATTTAAGGATTTGGAAACCTAATTCCAAAATGGCATTCAGAAAAGGTGCTCCAATATCATTCCCTCCAGCTGGGTGAGAGCCCACATGTATCTGCCATCACAAATATACATGTGGATATATTCATTTCTGTATACTTCTATTTTAATAGGTGAAATATTTTTATTTCCCTCATTGCTAACAGAGTTAAACATTTTTCATGTATTTAGTATTTTTTCAAGTCTATTGCCTCTTTATGTTTTTCAACTACTTTCCCATCTCCTACTTGTATTTTTCTCATTAATTTGCTAGAACTCATCTATTGAAAGTGGGAAATATTTTTGCCAGTTTTTCACTTACTTGATTATTTTGTTTATGATTATTTTGTTGTCGCTATTGCTATACAGAAAGCTTAAGTTTGTATATCATCGAATCTATTAGTCTTTTCATTAATTAGCCTAAATGTTTATAAAGGTCAATTTTATTTCCCACTGGATAAATGTTCAGTTTTTCAGTTGTGTCTTCCAAGTTTCAATTACATTATAGCTGAAGGAATCACGGCGCAGACTAGTTTAGGGCTCTTTATGTTATAATATAGTCCACTCAGTGGGGACATGGCCAAGTGCAATAACCAAGTTGTCCCAGGCTTCCGTAAACAGAGGGGATTTCTGACACTGTAACACAGGACATAGAAAGGAGTAAAAGATTTACGAACAATGAGAGGAACTGTCCCTCTCTGCTGAAAGTCAGAGTAGTCTTTATGACTGTTACCAGAGCAAGCCCCTACGATCTGAGAAATAGAAACCGTTTGACTGTTCGCAAGCAGTAACTGCAGTAGGCATTAGAAAAAAAAAAAGAAAAGAAAATCTTATATGTACCAAGGAAAGGCCAACCCTTGAGTACTTCCTATTACAAAGGCAAAGGATTTGTCTCACTCGCTGCAGAAGTCCTAGTAGAAGAACCTGACATTTGGATCCATGGAGTCACAGAAAATGAAGGACACAAACACCAGGGGGAAGGTTTTACAATACAGGATCAAGGAAGAGGTAGAGATTTTTCCAGGCACATTTACAGCAATTTTACCAACTCCCAGAGGATAGTAGCCGTGTTGATATTTCAGCATAGTTAATTGAAATATTGCTCAAACTTAAACTTACACCATAGTGTAGGTTCATTTTCACATTTTTTTTTTTACAATATCTCTAGTTTAAAGAACTCACCCAAATATTGTGAAAGACAGTCTTCTAACCTGCATGGTCTTGTGTGATGACTGTGCTCAAGATTTAGGCACAGGAACTGGAGGCAGTAGGTAGAGAGGTCTCCCCACAGGAAAGTGGACATCAGAGCTAATCACCACCTGGGAGTGCCCACATGGGTGACAGTAAATGCGGGGCTAACGGAACTGGGTTGTGATTGTTCGGGTTGCTGAAGTAGGAACGCATGAGGCCAAGATGGGTAAAGAATTATGAATTTATTAGGTCATCTGGAAAACCAGATGGGGCTAAGCCCCAAAATGGCAACAGCACCCAGGGATGGGGAGTCAATGATTTTAAAGGACTCTAGGCGGGCTTTTTCTGGGTGGAGAATTCTCTGGGTGGGTCTTGAGGGGAAAGATACTGGTTTTAGCAAGTGGAATGTGCTCTTAGCAAGTGAAATGTGGTCTAAGCAAAAGGGAATGTTGGCTGTGAAGTGGTCTAAAGGTCAATTATTCAATCAGAACTAACAGTGATAAAGCAGAATCACTTGTTATGTGAAGATCATTTTGTGGGAGATAATTACCAAGATAGCATTAGATATGAATGGTGAGTATAGTTACTGAACACTCAAGCTTTAATATCAAACTGGCTTCAAACAGAGCCCTCTCACTTTCTAGCTGCTGAACCTTGTGCAAAGCTATTTAATGTCTCCGAGTATCAGATTCCCAGTCTGTCAAATGATGTTAACCTTCTCAACATCATAGAGTTGAAGTGGGGATTAAATGAGATAATGCATATTAGGTACTTAATCTTCCAGCCACATAGCCACCATTATTTATTGGCTCGATAAATACGGACTATTGCTGTCATTATAAATAGCAAATGAAGAAAATTAATAATGTGTTCCCAGAATAGTTCCTACATGAAAATTCAAGAGAAATGATCATAACCTAATATCTGCCTATGAGCTATAATTGATTAGTATCCCATCAATTAGCATTGTTAGTGGAATTCTAAAGACTAAAAAAAAATTGCATGTAAGACTAAAAGCTATAATTCAACATTGCATTGCCAAATTGGGGAGAAAATGAAAACAGAGTCAATACTGCAAGTCATTAGCCATCTCATCTAAAGTTTGCTTGTTCATAGAGTTGGTTATCACTTTCTGTCATTAGGCAGCAAAGCCAGATATAGATTTACTATTCAACATTTATTTTCTCAGCTCTAATCACACCCTGGGAGTTATGCTGTTTTCATTTAAATGACATCAATTAATATAACATTAATATATCCTTGAGATGAGCACTATTAGTCACTTTTTCTTTAAAAGGAAATGGAATTACTAAGGATTTAAGAAAAAATTTTTTCCACAATATCTCTAGTTTAAAGAACCCACCCAAATATTGTTAAAGACAGTCTTCTAACCTGAAATAAAATGCTAGTAAATAGTTAAGCTGAATTTTTATCCATGCTTTGTCATTTTGAGCTTGATACTCTGTCTATACCCCGTGAAGCAATGGGGATTAATCTGTTGTAAACTGTCCAAACTCACAACCAGGTTTTCTTACAATGATACCTGGGAAAAGAGAAAAAGAAAAAGAAAAAGAAAAACCACCCAAACACACGAGAAAAACATATAACCCTACCCACCCAATTAAAAACTAGGGAAGTAATTTCAAAGTTTTGGCTGAGTCTCTGTATAGCCAGAGGAAGAACCATTAAGAACTGTTTGTTTTTTGTTTTATGTTCACAGGAGACCTGATTTGGAAGGGATTTTTTTTTTTAAAAAAGAAGAATTGGTTATAATAATATGATAACTTGCAGATTACGGGGCCAGTCAAACATTTTCTTTTTCGCTTTAAGAATTTAGATAGGAAAAAACATGCAAGTTTATGTTGGTCTTTGGGAGAAATGTGAATGTCAGTTTGACCCAAAGTGCCTTTTAGACATTTAGAAGAATAAAAGACATTATCTAAAACTGTCTCTGGTGGGAAGGTACCCAAGGGGCTGGTCCTGGAGAGGTCAACAGCCACTTTAGCCTGTTCTATAGGACCTTGGAGAGGCAAAGGCCACTGAGTATTTAATTCTGATTTGGGAAAATGAGCCATGTCAGGTAAGAGCAAGACAGATGGGAAGGAGGAGAGGAGGCCAAGACTGTATTGGGGAAGTCATTGACCTGAAGGCAGCACCTCAGGACTTTGATGCACCAGGAGAGGATGCCAACAGAGTGTAAAGGCTTTAACTGTGGGGGTCTGGCTCTTGAACTATGAGGATAATCACGTCTTATACCATATGATTTTAAATGCCATCCCTCATGTTGTAATGTCTAGCACAATTGTGTGGAGAGGTGAGAGAAGGCAGAGATATGCTGTAAAGTGAAGACACTTACCCACGTTCACACACTTTTTATAAGATCTTCCTATAGCTATCAGCAATGTTCCATGGGCGTGCCTGGCAGTGCCCCTCAGTTGAGTTAGGATGCAGGGAGAAAGTCTAACAGTCTAGCAGAAATAAGATCAACTCTCCTTTGCCCCGAATATTTTTAGCTGCAGGTCACAATTACAGGAGAAGGGTAAATTGAGAATTGTTTTATACTTAAGTTAAATGAATGAATGAATGAATGAATGAATGAAGGAATGAATGAATATTCGTGGGCTAGTACTGACCACGAATAATTAATTCTGCCTCTTCCTAAATTTGAGAAATGACCATCCACCAATCTAGTGCCAATGAGTTTTTACGGCAATAACTGTTAGTTGGAAATAAAGTGTATTTTCAAAACTGAGAACTAAAATAAACAGTTTAACGTTGGGTTCTAATTTTCCTGAACAACACAATGTTTTCCTTCATCATGAAAGACAACACAGTTGACCCTCTGGTTACTCTCACTGAACCTAAAAGGCCATCTAAGGGAAAACAGGATGTGGCTAAGAACAATGACACCTCTGCAAACCACAAACACAGCCAACAGATGAATAAAGCCCTGGTGTTTTTCAGAAAGACAAAAAAAAAAAAAAAAGAAAAGCATTGATTCAAAAGGAGAACAATGATTGTGGAAATTACCCACAAACCACAATTCCCACCTCCCTCCTCTTGCCTGTCTATTTCAACTGAGTGTAATGCCTATAAGTTATCTTTTCTGAATTAGATGCCCTCTTGCCTGTGCTTTGAAGTCCACTAGGTGGTTTTCAATATCCATTATCATTATTGCGATATTTTAAAGGGCAGGTTTATTACCACAGACTACATATATAAAATGAATAAGTATACAGCAGGTTCATGAATAATGTCATTTTGTTCGACATCATTTTGTTATAACATTGACTAGAGGCCCAGTGCATGAAATTCGTGCACTTGGGGGGGGGGGCCTCAGCCCAGCCTGTACCCTCTCACAGTCCAGGAGCCTTCAGGGTATGTCTGACTGCTGGCTTAGGCCCACTCCCTGCCACCACTGTGCTTCCCAGCTGTGAGCCCAGCTTCTGGGTGAGTGGCATTCCCCTGTGGGAGCGCACTAACCACCAGGGGGCAGCTCCTGTGTTGAGCATCTACCCCCTGGGTGGTCAGTGTGTGTCATAGCAATTGGTCGTTCCACCAATCAGTCGATTTGCATATTAACCTTTTATTATATAGGATGAGGAAAATAATCAATTCCCCACTGGGCCACTGTCTGTGTGGAGTTGGCACGTTCTCACCATGTTTGCATGGGTTTTTCTCTGGTACTCCAGCTTCCTCCCACATCCCAGAAAAGTGCATGCGTGAGGAAAACTGGCCTAACTGCCCAGTCTGAGAGTGTGTGTGTGATGCACCCTGCAAATGAAAGGACGCCCTGTCCAGGGTGAGTTCCCACCTGGTGCCCTGAGCACCCGGGACAGGCTCTGGCCACCTGTGACCCTCAGCGGCAATAGTGGGTTGGAAAATAATTATCTTATTTGCTTTTATTCATCTTTCTTAAATGCATGTATAGTCCAAATTTCAATGTTAAATATAGTGTGTCCCCCCAAAAAATGTATACACACTCTAACAGCTGATATAATCACTTCATTGTGAAAATGAACTGTATGTCAATAAATGCTGACTTTATAATCATTCAAAGTGTGTATATATATTTTGGGACACCCTGTATTTGGTAGAAGTGTTTTGGGCCTTTATTTAGAAGTTTGGTGATTTCTTTCTGACCAGAAATATGCTGTAGGAAATTAATTCTTGTTTATATCAATTAGCCTATGGTAAAATTGGTTTCATTATACCATGTTTTGCTTAAAGTTGTAGTTTCCAAGAACCTATTGATGACATTAAGCGGGGACTGACTGTATACATTTTCAACCATAAACTTTTAAATTCAATAAGCTAGGAAGAATACAGGGGAGGCAAAGGAATGATTATCAACTCTCTCCACAACAATTCAAATTTGAGCTAAGACATTTTGTGGCAACATTGGAGATTTCTGTTCAAATACAGAAATTCGCCAAGTAGGCATATTTTTCAGTTTTCACAGTAGCTGTCAAAATGGAGCACCTATGAAAATGAATAAGAGGCAAGATGGATTCCAATCAATAAAGCAATAGCAATGCATTAAGATATTACCTCCAGAACACTCAAGGCGTTCCTTCTGGTACATTTCCTTTCAATGTCCTTAATCTAGGGACAGGAGTTTTAGAATTTGAGGCAGTTGTAATGGAAGACATTATCATTTAAACCTAACTAATTTAGAAGGACATTAGCTCAAGAGCAAAATATTAAGCACAATCTATTAAACTTACTATTTCTACCATTCATCAATTTAACTGATCATTACAAATAAGTACAATATAAAGGCACTAGCCAAGGCACTTAAAATTAAATGAAAGAGAAAAGTGAAACTATGTCATTTTTACGGAGTTGGTTTTAAAAGTTATTTTTTCTTTCTCACTCCCCCCTTTGTATCACTTGTAAAAAATAATTAGAAATGGTAAAAGTCAGTATAAAGGTCCAGATCCCTGTGTGTGAATAGGCTATTCACGAAAAAGTTGGCTTGCTCATTGTAGGGGTCACCACATGCTTAACAATTTGTGAGGCAATTTGTGAGGAAAATGGTGGCAAGAATAGTTCTTCTTAAAAAAAAAAAGAAAAGAATATTTCTTCTTAGATCCTGGAGATGGTTAGGTTGGTGGTCCCACCGTCTCCTATTACATAACTACACCTCCATTGAATCTTGCACTTTAAAAAAGGTGTTTTTACATTTTTAATTACAAAACTATACATTATTCACTCCTCAAAGGCAGGAACTAAGTTTATTTATCTTGTGTTTCTCCCTGGTGATTCACAAAGTGTTTGCCCCAGATCATTATAGCTACTTACTGATTGACGGATGAAAGATATAACAGTTGCTCAAAATAGTACCTTTTTTGGTCTGATCCTTGATTTTGAGCTTGGCACTTTTTTCTTTATATTTCCAACTCCCAATAGTTCGTTGGGTTATCCAAGAACGTCTCTTAATTTAAATTCTGTTTTTATATTTACCTTATTTTATTTTATTTTCCATCTTGGAACTTGACTATCCTGTCAGTATTTTGCTAAACAATGTTGCTGATGTAGGTGGAAAGCACTTGAAATTTATGTGTTCCACAATTTCTTACATTTTGTTGCTGGAACACTTTGAAGTCTTCTGATTTTGTACAGAAACTGTCAACATAAGGGACCAACTGGTGATTTATAGATAGAAATGTGAGTCTACATTTATGTGTTGCCAAGCTGCTCATTTTAAAAGCAGAGTGAATTACAGGAGAAGTAAATCCGCAGAACTGGTATGCTTCCCTTTCCTCAAAGGATGAGTGATAAGCAACATTCTCCTTCAATGAGTGATTTTTGTTTATCTCATTGGTCATTTGTACTAAAAAAATAAATAAAAATAAAAAATATCATCCAAGTTCTTAATCATCTCCTTTTTTAAAGAAAAATAACTACAGTAATCTTCTGGGATATTGAATATTAAACATCTGATCCATTCTTTTGCATTTTATGACAGCCTCAAAAATTATACGCCAATTGGTACTGCAGTTACGGTTTGGGAGACCAATAGCTCAAAGGAAATGTGAACTTGATCCACATTGAAATTATTTCAAAAGCTACATTATATAACAATGCTAGGGATAGAAATGCCACGTAAAGAAAGGGAGTCATGCCTACCTTCTTTGTAAAAAAAAACAACAACACAAAAAACAATTAAATTAGGGCGATCAACAAATATTTATGGTTAAAGTGCTGCTGTAAGAAGATATCCCATCCCCCAGCAATAGACTGAAGCCAGGATTTCAATCAGAAAATAATAACATGGAACCCCAGAAAAGAAGAAACAGAAATTCACTGTCTCTTTCTCAACATTTCCCCTTCTCATGCTGCCATAATCTCTGGCTCGCCTTGTCCTCATTCCAAAAACAACAACAAAAGAATAAAAGCAGAAGTAGCACAGATTTCCTCTTCATTATCTAAGGCTCAGATCCATTCTTTCCTCTTTGGTAATATCTCTCTTGACTTCTGTGGCCCATACTGTTGTTGTTTTTAACTCTTGTTTCACATTTTAGCAGTAACGCTCAGTTCAGCACTGGTTGTTGGCTTATTTTGGTTCTTCTATGTGAATTGTAAATTTGCTGATGTTAACAGCTAACACCAAGGGTCTGTAATGTGTCAGTCTCCAGTTTCAGTGTTTTACACGTATCATTTTAGAAATGACAAACAAGCTCAGAGAGGTTAACTAACTTGTTCAAAGTCACAGCTGGCAAGAAGTAGAGCTAGGATTGGGGTACAGAGTTTATGTCCTTAATCCGCATGCTATACTCTTCCAGAAACATCACTACCCCCTAGAAGGAACTTACCTCTTCCCTGGTACCTGCTACAGCACTCCTTGGTGGCAGGGAACCACCTGGGGTCCAGGTATCTATAGTCTGGGAAAGAGGAAGGGACTAGTTTGGGTTGGTTAGAGACACAATAAACTTGTTCCTCTGGATTAACTGTGGAAGGCAGAGTAGTCCCTTGGAAAATATTCTGTCCTTCTCCTGGACCCTTCAGATGATCCAAAAAGAGCTCGGTCTAGCTAAATGAGGGTGAGCATGCTGAGCAAGAAAGGCAAAGGATCATCAAGGGCAGAGATACTTACAGCTACAGACTAAACAGGGGGGAAGCCGGCTGCCACCTTTGAGGCCTGAACATTCTCATATAGTAAGTTCTCACTTAATGTCATCTTTAGGTTCTTGGAAACTGGAGCTTTAATAAACATTGTATAATGAAACTAATTTTACCATAGGCTAATTGATATAAACAAGAGTTTATTTCCTACAGCTTATTTCTGGTCACAAAATATATCACCAAACTTCTTTTTTTAAATATATATTTTTTACTTATTTTAGAGAGAGGAAGGGAGAGGGAGGGATAGAAAGATCAATGAGAGAGAATCATCGATCGGCTGTCTCCTGCATGGCTCCTATTACTGAGGATGGAGCCCAAAACTTGGGCATGTGCCCTGACCAGGAATAAAACCATGACCTCCTGGTTCATAGGTCAGCACTCAACCACTGGGCCACACCAGCCAGGCAAGACTATTTTGTTGTTGTGAGAGAGAGACATCAATTAGTTGCACGTGCCCCAACCAGGGCTGGGTCGAGCCTGCAATCCAGGTATATGCCCTTGACAGAAATCAAATCCAAGACTGACCCTTCAGTCTGAGGGCTGATGCTCTATCCACTGAGCCAAACTAGCTAGGGCTTCCAAACTTCTAAATAAAGATCCAAAAACACTTCTAATATTCAACATTGAAATAAATGTGAGCTGTACATATGTTTAAGGAGGTTGAATAAAAAGAAATAATTGTTTCCAACTCATTTATTCTAGTTCAGGGTGTCAGGTGGCTGAAGTCTAACCCAGCAACTCAGGGCACCAGGCGAGACTCACTCTGAACAGGACTCCCTCCCATTGCAGGCACATCGCTCCCACAATCCCTCAGCTGGGACAATTAGACACTCAGATCACCTCGCATGCACATCTTTGGGATGTGTGAGGGAGCTGAAGTACCTGAAGAAGACCCATGCAAACATGGGAGAATGTGCCAATTCCACACAGACAGTGGCCCCAGCCGAGAATTTATTTGTCATCAATGTTATAATGAAACTAGAGGCCCGGTGCACAAAAATGTGTGCACTCGGGGGTCCCTCAGCCCAGCCTATGCCCTCTTGCAGCCTGGGACCCCTCGGAGGATGTCCACCTGCTGGCTTAGGCCCGCTCCCTGGGGGATCGGGCCCAAGCTGGCAGTCAGACATCCCTCTGGCAGCCCGGCAGCCCTCGGGGGATGTCCACTTAACGGCAGGGAGCAGACCTAAGCTGCAGTCCGACATCCTTAGTGCTGCAGAGGAGGCGGGAGAGGCTCCCGCCACCACCGCTATGCTGGCAGCCCTTAGCCTGGATTGTGGCTGAGCAGAGCTCCCCCTGTGGAAGCGCACTGACCACCAGGGAACAGCTTCTGCATTGAGCATCTGCCCCCTGGTGGTCAGGGTGTGTCATAGTGACCAGTCATTCTCAGTCTTTCTGCTGTTAGGGTCAATTTGCATATTACCCTTTTATTATATAGGATAGAGGCCTGGTGCACGGGTAGGGGCCAGCTGGTTTGCCCTGAAGGGTGTTCCGGATCAGGGTCGGGGTCCCGCTGGGGTGCCTGGCCACCCTGGGTCAGGAGCTGATGGGTGTTTACAGGCTGGTCACACCCCCTTCAGGGTGGGGGTCCCCACTGGGGTGCCTGGCCAGCCTGGGTGAGGGGCTGATGGCTGTTTGCAGGCTGGTCAAGGCCCCCCCAGTGGGGACCCTCACCCCGTGGAGGTTTGGCCAGCCTGAGTGAGGGGCTGATGGCTGTTTTCAGGCTGGCCACACCCCCTTTAGGGTGGGGGGTCCCCACTGGGGTGCCTGGCCAGTCTGCGTGAAGGGCTGAGGGCTGTTTTCAGTCTGGCCAAGCCCCCTGCGATGGAAGCTCCCAGCCTCTCCTTTTTTTTTTCTTTTGGGATTTATTTACCTTCTATAATTGAAACTTTGTAGCTTTTGGTGGAACTCAGAGCAGGCCAGGGCGGGCGGGAAGCTTGGCTTCCTCCATCACAGGGGGCAACCCAAGCCTCCTGCTCGCTCCAGCTCCATGACCACAGCTGGATGAAAGCAGGTATCTGGGGTTTATTTATCTATATAATTGAAACTTTGCTGCCTTGAGTGGAGCTCAGAGCCAGCTGCGGCAGGCGGGAAGCTTGGCTTCTTCCATCACTGGGGCAACCAAGCCTCCTGCTTGCTCCAGCTCCGTGGCTGCCGGCTGCCATCTTGGTTGGGTTAATTTGCATATAGTTGCTCTGATTGGCTGGTGGGCATGGCTTAAGGCATAGCAAAGGTATGGTCAATTTGCATGTTTGTCTTTTATTGGTGTAGATGTTGTTAAACAAAATAACGTATTCGAGAACCTAGTGGATCTGCATTGAGACTCTGATACTGCCAGTTACTAAGAATGAGTAAACAAGTTATTGCCTATCAAAGTAGCCAATCAGAAAAGGATTACCCTCACTAAATTAAGTGTAAAGGGTGGGTGAGGTACAAAAATACTATTTTATGTTGATCAAAATCTACATATTTGAACATGCTGGTTACTCTTTTTAACTTTACATTTAGGACTATTTTATTGAGTTAATCCCTACTAATATCCTCTGGAATTAATGCTGTGTGAAACAGGTTTTTTAAAATGCTGTTAAATTTGTAAATAAAAGAACTGTTATGGGAATTCCATGAAATGGTATGCTAAGAGGGAAACTCAGATTTATCAAGTGCCTCTTGTGTAGAAGGCTCTGTGTTCAGTGATTTACAAGTCTTGTTCTGATGTAATAATAAAAAGGGACTATAAAATAGATGTTACCACCGTTTTGCAGATAACTGAGAAAGACATTTTACTCTTAAAGGTTACTATATGCTCACCACTGTATATTTTTTAATTTTCACCTTTCAATCATGATTACACTTTGGTATTGTCCCTCCTATTTTTATAGTTGATGAAATTGAGGCTTATAAAGGTTATATATCTTATTCAATGTTACAGATCAACCAGAGCCAGGATTTAAACCTGGCTGTAATTCCCACATCTATGTTCTTAACCGAATGATTTAAATCCTTGAAATTAAATTAAATTCAAGAACATAAAGCATTCAATGAATATTTCTGGTATAGAAAAAGGTGTGATCATGGCCCAAGGGCCACATAGAAAAGAATGAAAATTGGTTCTATGCTACTATTCAACAGCCAACTTCACATCTCTGTTTTGTCTAAATAACGTGGCCAAAGCTGGATTTTTTATATTTTCCCTCACATCTGCTCTACCTACAGCTTTCCTCACCTTGGTTGATGGCAAATCCATTCTTCTTTTTGCCCAGGCAAAAAATAAATAAGTAAATAACCTGGACTCATACCAGGTATGTTAACAGAGAGACTATAATAGTATAAGTACTAGTTAACTGAATAACTGAAAAGACAAAAGTTGGTAGAAAGGAGGTAGAAAGCACAGGAAGCAGTGACCAGGGCTGCGGGACCAAGGAACAGGGTTGGAAATACTAAGACGTGGTAGCTTAGGCCTCTAGGAGCGGCGCTGACTGGAAGGTGTTGGTTCTTGGGAGAGAGGGCAATGAGGCTAGAGAAGCAGCAAGCTTCTGCTAAGGCAAGGGACTGCTAACAGCTGGATTGAAGGGGCATTGCTGGGATCAGGAAGCAGACAGGAGGCAAATAGGAAGGAGCAAGTCCCTTTTCCCCTCTGTACTCTGGCAGCCCCTCTATTACTGCCTCTTGAGAGAGTTTGAACAGGGAGCAGCTGGCAAAGCAGAAACGTGATTCACAGAGCCCTGGCCCAGCATCACAGAGCCACGTATATGAGGAATGCAGTTGGGAGTGCAGAGACAATAGCTCTCACACCCCTTTAAAAAGTGAGCCTGATTGTGCTTTCTTTTCTCCTTTTTCTGAAAATCCTACAAGGGTTCCCCATTTTACTAGAGTAAAGGCAAACTCCTCACTGTGACCTACAGGACTCTAGATGAACTTGTCCCCATGTCTCCGGCTGTACCTCCAACTCTTCCACTCTCTGCTCCAGCTGCTCAGCCCTGTGCCGCTTGCTCTTTCCCAGACACATTTGGCACGCTACCATCCAAAGGCCTTCACGCAAGCTGCTCCCTCCACCCGCCCGCATGTCCTTCCCCCAGATATCTGTACAGCTAACTCTCCCACCTTCTTCAAGCCTTTGATCACATCTTACCTTTTCAAGAAGACTTATCCTGACAACCTCATTTAATACAGCACTCGGCCTGTCCACCCCACCCTACTCTCCCCAGTCTCTGACCCTGCTCTGTTTTCTTTTTCAATAGCACTCATCGCCTCCTATCAGACTGTATACGTTATTTCGATATTATGTTTATTATTATAGCCTCTTTCTTTTTTGACTGCTTATCACGTAAGGTCCAGAAGAGCAAAGATCTTTGTTTCTTCACTCCTGAAGCTTAAGCATCTAGAATAATGCCTAGCACCCAGTAGGCAGACATTAAATATTGATGTAAAAAGACTTCACTTTAGTCAGCCCTGTGAAATCATTTTGGGGAATGGGAAGAATAATCTTAAACTTTGAATGCTCAAAAAGTAATTCATATAGGCTATCGAGACATTTTGTAGTTGCTTTACTTTATAAGCACCAAGAATGTGCTTTGCCTACCCTAATATGCAGATCGAATTTCTTTTCTTGAGTTATGCCTTGCAGAAGTAGGAGAAAGCCCTTAAATTCAGCAGTTTAATCAGGGGAGGTAGGCTAGAATAAAGATTTTTGTCTTAGATAACCATGAAGGCCAATAATTGAGCTGATTGCTTAGCAAAATATATGTACATAACAACTGTTTACCATTGAGATATTAAAAACCAAATCAATATTTTCACTTATATAGTCCTAATTATTTATCATAAGCCAAAAGGGATCAAGTTTTGAAAGATTTCTTTTTGATTGAATAAAAAAAGGTAGCATTTCAAATAATAAATAGGGACATAGCTATTCGCTTTATAATATTTCACTAACCTGGACCAATCTGTTTTATGCACTTTTCCTAAATGCATATTGTATTTTACAGTAGAGAAATGAAAAAATATTTTGAAATCATAGAAGCAAGACTTTCATGAAGAGAGAGAGAGAGAGAGAGAGAGAGAGAGAGAGAGAGAGAAAACAAACTATGGTAAAGCCATAATACTCTTGTGCTTTGAGACAGTCTGTCAAATTTCCTTCAAAATTGCAAGTCCCTTTGCCCTCCCACCTCTGTGAGTTGCTGACATGAAGGTTTTGCTCAGCCCCGGGGAGGGTGAGCACCCCAGGAAGGCTGAGCCAGGGAATGCTGGGAAGGCCCAGGCAGGAGGCACACAGCAAGGAGACAAAGGCCCCGCAGTGTTCTCTCGCAGACAGGACAGGATCAAACTCCCTCAGAGTGATTAGCCTCTGGGGTACCCAACAATAACAGACTCACACTGGTTCTTAAAACAAAGTTAACAGCTTTCAAGAAGCCAGTAACTTCTGGCCTGTGTGAGCCCTGGGAATCAGCTCTCTCCCACACGGAGGCCTCAGAAGGCCTGGTTCCCCACAAGGGGAAGAGAGTTAAAGAACTCTTCCTCAATCCTCCAGAACAAGGAACAGATGATGCCAGAGGGCAGAGGGGACAGCCCTGGACAGCCCTGGAGGTGTATTTGAAAGCAAGGTGGGAGGAAGAAGAATTGCTGCTGAGAGAAGAGTGCCAATAACTTGCTGACTGAGCAGTGACAAAGCCCTAACAGGAAGGGAGAGGCCCTGTTCAGCCTGAAGGCAAAATAAACTGACAACTGGGCCAGGCGGATGGAACAGAGAGAGAAGTAAAAATCGGCATACCAGGCGCTGTCTCAGCAGGCCTAGGCCGAGAGAAACCCAGCCTCCTCTCTAACTCATCTGTGACAAAGACCGTCCATTACTCCACTTAACAAGGGACAGGAACGAGAACCATGAAAATGCCGCACATAATCCTATCTGGGTCACCTTTTGTTATATAGCATGTGAATATTGCAGGAAGGTGTCAGCTTTAGGAAAGAGAGAGGGAGGGAGGGAGGAAGAAGGGAGGGAGGGAGGGAGAGAGAGAGAGAGAGAGAGAGAGAGAGAGAGAGAGAGAGAGGATTCTACAGAGCATTCTCTTCCCCCAATATGGGAACTCAGTGGTTTTCTGTAGCATCTGGCTTTACTGAAGTTAATACTTTCTTCTTATTTCCCTAGAATCTGGAAGTCCCTCATGCCATCTTTTTTACCTCTTTTCTAAGATACATTAGAAAGAGGGCACATGTGGCTGGTGTGGCTGGTGTTGCTCAGTGGATAGAGAGTCAGTCCGTGGACTGAAGGGTCTCAGGTTCAGTGCCGGTCGAGGGCTCATGCCTGGGTTGCAGGCTTGATGCCCAGAAGGGGTCATGCAGGAGGCAGACAATCAATGATTCTCTCTTATCATTGATGTTTCTATCTCTCACTCTCTCCCTTCCTCTCTGAAATCAATAAAAATATCTTTAAAAATGTCTTATTAAAAAAAAAAGAAAGAGGTCACATGGAATGGCCCTGGGAAGTAAAATTACAAAGAAAAACCATCCTTCAGTGCTCTCTATAATCTGCTCCCTTCTTCCCTATCCTGTCCTCCCCCACTCCACACACACACACACACACACACACACACACACACACACACACACCCTTCCTCATTTTGGCTCCATTTGCCTTCCTTAGTTCCAAAGAAAAGTTACTTTCTTAAAAATAATGAAGGAAAGGTCTACCTAAGCACAGGCCTTGTTTTTGTTTTTGTTTTGAAACTTTAAAGACAGGAACCACAACCTTTAAGAGATAGGTGCAAATCTGTTCTCCACTTTAAGTTGGAAAACCATGTTGCAAAAAATCTGCTGACAGCATGGATGGACCACTAGCTTCTTCCTTTCTAGTAGACTCCATCTACTCCTTCCTGATGGGAAATACATTTTGCAAACTTAGTAGCTTTTACCAAGGATTTTTTCCCAACAGAAATATTACTTGGCAGCAGAGTGTGTTTCTGAGAGCAATTGCATCTGTGATTAGGGTTTCAAAACTACTTTGGGCCCTACCTCAAGGGTTAATCTACTACAAACATATTAGTAAATCCATTATCCTCAAAACACTGCATAAACTCCATTTCAGATACTTCTGCTTTAGAAATAGCCTACCCAGAATGCTCTCTTCTTGGTTCTTGATTTATTTAAATTATGCCCCTTTCTTCAAGTTTGAATCCAAGACTTGTCTCTTCATGAAGCTTGACCATTGCAGTTGCATAGTTTACAGATTTTGGGGGAAAACTAACCACCAACAGTTCTCTTCTCTGGGAACTACATCACCCATATTCCTCATTGAAGGGATAGGTCTAGTTTGTTCCCCGTGATTCTTTTTTCCAGCAACAGTGGGCTAGACCAGAGGTGGAAAACCTGCTTCATTGGCTGGGTAGTCAGTAAGGCTGACTCACACTCTCTCTTGAGTTTGAACTAAAAAACACAGAAACAGAGATTTCATCCAAGTGTGCTTCTAAACGTTAACATTTTTTTTCTCATTCCCCAAGAAAATTTTGTGGAGAGTTAGTTTCCATAATGAATATGATGAAACATTGGTTAATTATTAACTTTTCTATTACAAGGATATTTAAACTGCTCGTGCCCCTCTGAATAACTAAAGATTTAGATACACATGCTTCATTTGGAGTAGACATGTTTTCTCAGTTGAGAATCAAGGCTGCAATTGGCAACTGGGAATGTTGGATGTATAAGATCAAATGAGCTTGGGGTCACCATGTGGGACCAAGTGTATGCAATGGAAGCCATTCTAGTGAAAGATTAGACAGACAGTATCGAGATAACTAGAGCTGAAATAAAGCATGCAGAGCCTGAAAGATGGAGTAAAGACATTTGTGACCCTTCTGAGACCCAGAACTGATTCTGTTTCTGACATTCACCCAGTTCCAGTTTACAGGAGAGCCAACTATACTTTAATTCTTGTGTTTGGAAGCTTGCCTTACCACAGACTCTCCTTCTTACTTGGTGCAGAATAGAAGGGTTCCTTGGAGTCAAATTAGGCTTAATTGAAGGTACCAACAATAGATGATCTGGCCTTCAAATTATTATAGCAACTGATCTATAACCTGTCATTTCAGTAGAGTAATTTTGGACTTCTGCTGATTTTAACTATGTGTACATTTTATCTACAAATACTGTCACTTAAAGTATTAGATTTTAAAGTAATATGACATATTTAATGAGCCATGGCTTTGTTGTTAGGTATTTATTTTTTCTTTCTGCAACCTACAAACATTTAGTCTAGGTATGGCCGATAATGTGGTAGTGGATGTTTGTGAACTTGAACTGTACCATCATCATATGATAATTACAGCATTCTTGAGTGAGAGAAAAAAAGAATATGACCTACCTTTTTAACATTTAAAGTTAAAAATTGATTATTTCACAGATTTGCCATACTCACACTAAAACTATGGAACAATAATGAAACTAAGCATTCATTGTAATTTTTAAAAATACTGTAAAAGAAATCTAGATAAATGTTTGAAGAGCTTCCAAAATATCAAATATATAATTAGTGGAAATGCCAAAATGTAAACTCAGCTATCTTTATCATAAATCTAGTAATGTTTCCAACAGTCCACAAAACAGGCTTTGAACCAGGGCAAACTTAGTACTATTGTTCTTATCTACTTTATAATGTGGTATCTATTATAACCACTCACAAACTGTTCTCCTAACAGACAGGTATCCAGTATCAATTGCCAGGAGGCCAAATGTTGATCCGTAGAGATCAAAGCAATGTCACTGTAGATGTTTCAATTGGCTCCTAACCTGGAGAGAAAAGGCAATAATGCCCGTCATCAAGACTCAGAACAAATAGGTCATAATTCACCCTGTCCCCTTAATTTGTGTTCTTTTCCCCTTTTGTTGAGCTATCTTATGAAGATAATATGTTTTGTGTGTAAGTCTAACTGACTAGGAGGAGGAAGTTTCTTAATATTTTGTGTATGTCTTTCTTATCTCCATGTCCAAATACCCATCCAGTCCAGAGATATACATACTTCTTTTTGACCCCTCATTCTCTCCTAAATATTTTAATATTCATATCATGGTATAATTATTTCCCTTTATAACCTGTTAAAAAAAATCAAAATTATTAAGTATTTTTGAATAAGTAATTATTCAGAAATAAATGAGAATAAACAGTTATTTATTTTTTATAAAAGAAGATTTGATATAAGTCTGCCTAGAGCTACATCACCAGGACACTTGGGTTAAATCAAGATGCAGTAGTGTGCCTACATTGAAATCTTGATTCTCCCATTATGTGATATATGCCATTGGGCAAGGTATTGGCTTTAAGCCTCAGTTATCATATCTGTAAAATGAGGATCACAGTGGTACCTACCTCATAGGATTGTTAGGAAGATTAATAAATTTACACTGTAGGTAATGTACAATTAGTATTTGGCAAATAGTAGGAATCCATAAATGTTTAGCTATTATTATGCTATTAGAACTTAATTGAATGTTGTCTAAATTAAAACAAAGAAAAAGTGATACAGATTTAATGCTTTTAGTTTGGTTCCCCTTCCTTTAATTTTCATCTTAATCAACTTATTTGATGTTTGAATGACCTAAGTGAATACTTTCTGCTATTGAGAAGCAAAATGACTAGGATTCCTCCCAATGCCAATGACATTTTTTGTTGCTATGCACTAGACATAGCCTTAATAGACAAAACAGGTTCGGCTATCTAATTATTAGGAAAAAGAATAATTTAAGATTAAGTAAAATTAAACCAAAATTATCAGCTTTAAAAATTTTTCTGGCATTTAATTGGCATTTATCCAAAATTTTTACATGCGGTCAAATCATTCAATTACCCAAAGACATGGTTTTCAATTAGTTAATTATAGAGGCTTCACAAATATCTAAATTGATTAAAATTTGATATGACAATATGTATCACTGATTGTTTTTCCATTGGTAGTAGCTGGCAATCATACCTATTTTGAAATTTTGCATCTAAGTGAAATAAGCCAGTCAGAGAAAGACAAGTATCACATGATCTCACTCATATGTGGAATCTAATGAACAAAACAAACTTATGAACAAAATAGATCTAGAGACACAGAAGCACAGAACAGACTGCAGAATCTCAGAAGGAAGGAGGGGTGGCCTGGGGAGAAAGAGATCAACCAAAGAACTTGTATGCATATATGCATAACCCAGGACACAGACAATAGGGTGGTGAAGGCCTGGGGCTGGAGGTGAGGGCAGGCTAGAAGGGGTCAATAAGGGGTGGGGGGACGGGTTGGGGGGGAAAGGGACATATGTAATACTTTCAACAATAAAGATTTAATTAATAAAATTAAAATAAAGTAAAATGTATTATGATAAAATAGTATATATTTGCATCTAAAATGTATTATGATAAAATAGTATGGCATGTCTCAGTTGCTATCCTTTCACCAAAATGTTGGGCCTTCCTATAGCTATTTCTTTGATACCAACTGATGATCCACTCTGGCCTGTTTTTTGGGTAGCTCATTAATTTTCCTTACCCATGTCCCTCCCCCAACCGACTGTCAAATCATATGGTTCTCCTCTTAGCTGTCACCATAGACTATTTTTGAGAGAAATTCCAGCCCTGTATTTTCTGCAGGCCCATTCGAGAGAAATATTACTCTGAAGGTTCTAAATGTTATTCTTAGATCTTGCCAGGTGATCAGAACTACTTACCAGAGCTGCTTCCCACTGTAATGCCAGCAGAGTAAGAGGGCTTTGAATTACAGTCTTTGGAGGCAGTAACACTATATGTGTGTCTGTGGGGATCTTGTCTATTATGTCCTTCATATCCACAAATAGACAAAAAGAAAAACCTTTTCTTGCAATGTACTTATGTCCTGCCTGTCCCCTACGAAGTTGCCAGTTCATTGCAGACAACTTAATCATTTAGGTCAGACGAAATGCAGGATTTTTGGCTCCAGGTAAAGGCTCTAAATAAAAAAAATCCTTCCTTGTAAGAGCTATTTTTTCCCCCTGTCAATCCCAATCTCATTTAGCTAAAACATTTCTTAGAGTTCAACTGTCTTACAAATACCATCTAATGGGTCTCACTGTTTGGTTTCTTTGGCTTATCACAAGTGCTGATAACTTCTTGTATACATTAACTAATAGGCCTCTTTCAAAGTATGCTGACATTCAGCTTAGTGTTAAAGGTTTTTAATGAGCTCCACACCATCCTCCTCCATCCTGAGTTTCAGCAAAGGAAGTCCATTTTCTCTGTAACATGGAGAGCTAATGGTACTGTGCATTCCAATGAATGGGAACCAAGTTGGATTCTAACTGGATAACTTCAAACCAAATTATTATCATGAAGACAAAACATTCTAGGGGCTGGCTACATTATTGTACTTTTTAGCCAAATATTTAGCAACCTGTAGACATAGGCTTTGTGTCAACATATCCCAAATGATGTGAAGAGTTTACTGTTGGAGAAATTTGATCTTCGGACAATTTACTCATAAATTGGGGATAGTAGTGGTATTTATCAGCTCAAATTTTCTCGACAAATGCCTCCGTTTTCCCATTCTTCTTTTAAGCTTCATCATAGGGAAAATGTCTATGGAACTAAACCAAGTGAGGTGAGAGAATAGCAATTGTTTGGTCAAGTTGGAGAGTATAGAGTTCCTACTGGGCTAGCTATTTTCCATCTGTGGGCCAGGGCACACCGTAAGCCACAAGAATTTTTAAAACATGCAGTACTTGACTATTTAGTCAGGGGCACTGACCTTTTTTCCCTTAGATTGTCAAATAATAAAAAATGACAACAGATGACACAATAGCCATCTCATGTGAATGAATCAAAATACTTAATTTTTTGGTCAGATTGGCAAAAAAATATAGATTTTTTGGTGTGCCACAGAATTTTAGTAATTAGTGTTCATGTGCCATGAGATGAAAAAAGTTGAAAATCACTGCTTTAGGCAGTTGAGCCTGATGAAAGATTCATTTTATGTTGTGTGTGTGTGTGTGTGTGTGTGTGTGTGTGTGTGTTTACATGTTGTCCTTCTTTTCTTTCTTCAAAATTTGGATGGGTATATATTGACTTCCTGCTTCAGCATTTCATATTGAACCCAAACACCAGACAGATATTTTGTCATCTGCTCCTCTTGGTCACTTGTTCTCCCAGCCAACACAGGTCTATAGCACACGGGCAGGTGAGAGCAGGACCATCCAGAACTAACATGCCATCGCTTCTTTCTGTTCCATCGTGTCTCCTTCTTCACTGCCACTTCTTGATTTCAAAAAAATCATCCCGTTCACTGCATGCTTGTTTCTAGGAAGGGGGAAAGAGTGAATACAAATAATACACTATATATACAGTGTCTTTAGAAAAAAAATCACATAAATGTTTTACAGACTGTACAGTAAATAATGTATACGTTTAGAAAGGCAATGTAAATATTTTATAGACTGCAGAATAACCGTTAAGGTCGAAATGAAATCACTGTGTTTGGAGAAATACAGTATGCCCTAAATTGTACCATACAGTTTTACTGTAGCTTAGTGCCCTACGCTTCATAAATCAGGGCATTCTCTGCATTACCTGGGAGTTCAAGAATCCCAGCTGCCAAGTGGACTCCTCCCTTCTTTTTCTTCGGCTTTGAAAGACCCCCACTCCCACCTCACCACTCAAGGCCCTGCTTTGAACTATGGCAGTGATCAATACATTCTCCTTGAGAAATTGAACCAGGCCATGAGAATGAACTCACCCACATCGCCTAATTTTCATGGGGAGGGTGCTGAGAAAACCGATCAGGAATGGACGCAGAAAACACCGAATGAATTCCAGATGTAACCTGAGTCTCTGCATATTTTTTCAGGTGGCTGAGGACACATCATCTTGGTTTCCTGAAACCCACTCCTTGTGGGTCTTGATTGGCCGGTCCAGGGTTCAGTTACGCATCAATGCCCTTGTGATGCTTAAATATTATAATATTTACCAGACTGTGTGAAAATGACACAGGTGTGTTCTGAAAGATGGATAATACAAAGAGTATAAAAATATCCAGTGGGAAGGCAAACTAGTGCCATGCAGTTCCTTTTCCAGCTAATTTAAAAATTGGAATAAAAAATAATGTGATAATCTAACTATAATGAAAATGTTTCTAGTATTAGTTACCTGGAGATCAGGAGTACTGTCCCCTTTGTGTTTTTAAAGGGCTGCAGTAATAATCTCTAAAAAGAAACAAAAAAAGGACCTATAGATTTAAGAATTATATTGAGAGCCCTTTGATTAAGTCGCTCACACAATAAGAAGCAAAAGAGACCTAAAATGAAAGAAAACAGAAAAGGAAATGAGGGGCAAGAAGCCAATAAATTAGAAACCACAACAAATTAAAGCTGTTAAACAATATTAAAAGGATCGCCTTGAAGTGCCATAATGTTGAGGGGCTAAAAGCAAAAGACAGCAAAATGTCCCTAAAGATAGTAATTCAAGCACAAGATCACCTGGGAGCCTATCTTAACTGTAGATTACTGAGCTCCTCCTCCCCAGAATGTTAATGAGGTTTATGGAACCAGGGAATGTGCATTTTTTGGCAAGCTGTGCAGGTGATTTTGGCGCAAGTAGGTTGTAAGCCACATTCTGAGAAGCCCTTGATTATTATAGCAAAATGTAAGGAAAAGGATGGAGGGATAGAGGGGCAGGAACAGTTTGTAAATCAGAGAGGGACCAGCTAAGCATTCTACGGCCTGCTACAAGTCAACTATTACAGATATGTGGCTCTGAAAATCACTATAGTTGTATGTAATGAACGCCATGCAACTTTAAGGAGGTTAAATGTAGTTCAATGTTAGCAAGAAAACAAAAGAGCGAGGTGGAGGAAATTACATTCAAAGTGAATGCTCCTCTAAAACAGGGTCCCTATGGTAGACTTCCTCTTCTTTTAGAAGCGAGTTGTTTGTTCTTTAACACTTTATACCTTACCAACAAGTGATAGATGGTCTCCGTGTCAATTAAACTTCTCTTTAACTCGTTGAATCAAGGAGGCTTTGGGGAACAAAGAAAAGACACGTGTGTTCTTTAGTGGTATGGGGCATTGCAAGAATATCTTGCAATGTGAGAAATCATTGACAAGAATATCATTGACACTGTGAGAAAAGGGAAAACAAAATGCACGAGATAGAGGATATTCTAGTTATGAATCGCTCAATCTTAGTGACTTAAAGCCACAACCACTTTATCCTATTTCACTGTTGTGTGAGTCAGGAGTTTGGGTTGGGCTCAGCTGGAGGCCTCTCGTTTCTGCTCTCAGTGGTGGTTTTCAGGTGGAGGATAGGTTGGTCCAGTGAATCCAGGATGTATTCATTCTCTTGCCTGCCTCCCTGGAGGAAAGGACTGGAACGCTGGGCTCAGCTAGCACTGTCTACTGGAGCATCGAAATATACCCTCTCCAGTATGGCAGGCTGAGGGTATTTAGCTTCCCACGGGAAGCCCAGGGCTCCCAGAGAGAGTGTTATAAGAAACAGAAATAATAAACTGCCTATTTCTTAAGGTCTGAGAATGAAAATGTCCTAAGAAAGTGCCCCTTCTGTCATAATCTATTGGTCAACGCAGTCACAAAGCCGGCCCAGATTCCAATGGAGAGGACAAAGGCCTCACTTCTCAAGGAGGGGAGGGTCAAGGAATTTGCACCCAGATGTCTTCAATCTATCACAGAAAAATGTTGTAGCAATGCATGTAAATATTCATTTCTTTTCTAGCACATCAAGGTTGAACAAGTAATTATTACTTTCTTACCCCACCAACCTCCCGAAGGTGAAAAACCTTCAAAGTTTAGTTACATTTACAAAATCAAGATGCATATAACTCATTCTGTTTCCTTACGAATACTCTATGGAGCTCACCAAAGCAAAGGTACTAAATTTTGTCTGGTACAGTGACCAATTGGTATATGTTAATTTGTTTTGAAGTATATTATAGGTATCATACTGCTAATAAGTAACTATAGAGATTTTTCAAATAATTTATTTTTTTAAGTTAAATGTCACTTTCACTCACATGTAGAGTTATATGTAGTCCCTAGAAACCTCCTCCAATATCGGGTAAGTCTGTGGAATGTTCCAAGGAGGTAGGTATCGCCAGGCATTATTAGTGGTAAGGAAAAAATGTCCTTGAAGATGTCACTTTTCAGCTGCGACTCAAAATATACGCAGGAGTTAACTGTGCTAAGAATTAAGAGTATTTCAGGAAGAGACAACATGCAAAAGGTCTTGAGGCTTAAACAGGTTTGTCTTAAACAAATAGGATGGGGAAAGATCAAGACCCAGGAGAGCTGAAGCAAGTCAGCTAGTGATTTAGAGCCACTTGGAATCACTTGGGTAGGGCCTGACACTTGAACTCCCAGAAAACTCCAAGAAATTGAGTTAGTAGTTAAATCACAGCAACCTTCTCTAATTGTCTTATCAGATTTACAAATAATCTGCAGAATTTTCAGGTTTAGACCCCTCTTCTTTCATGCCTATCCACTGTGCACCTCTTAGATGTACATGAACACTGAGAAACAGTAACCAAGATACGGATTAACAGAAGACAAGATCTTGAATAACACTATCAAAATGATATGCTGGTTTTCAGTTACTTTTAATATTTCTAGTGGATGTTAATCTAGAGTTGTGAATTTTTTCTTCTGGAAGATCTCATTTAATTCAATTCCTCCTTATTTTTCAGAAGGTGGGACTGAGAAGCAGAGAAGCAGAGTGACTAGGTGACCCGTGGCCAGTTAAGGAGCACTGCCCGGGAGACATTCTTCATTGCCCGATATTTCCAGGCCACCAGGACCCACCATCTATCGCTGCATGAGAGGATGAGATTCCTGAAAGACACCTTCCGACTTTAGAGAGATGGAAAAACAAACCAAATTCTACTGCAAAGCACCACAGATCGGGTTCTCCAGGAAGCAGGTTGTGAGACAGAGACTAGTGTTCGTTAGGCGGTGCTTTTAGGATCAACACCTTGTGGGGCGAGGACCAGAAGCAGGATTAATGGAGAAAGTTGCAGTACAGTCACAAGACCTCAGCCAACTCTGCAGGGAGCTCTCAGCTGGGATGGCACTTCAGGGTGCCCTGCACTGGTCCGCAGCACCAGGTCTTTACACCCCTGCATTGAGCCTTCCTCGTGTTTGGGCTGCCCCAGAAAGGAACAGGTGGCTCCCATCAGAAGATATCATTCCCAAAGGTGGCTGACAGCTGAGTGCTGGTAACCAAACCTTCCCAGCAGCCGGGGTGTAAATACTCTCTGTGAAGTGGAAAGGATACCTGGGTTGCATAGCACGAGTTTTGGGGTAGGAGCCCCACCACTTCTGATCACCTCCACCGAGACCACCGCCACCAAGCCAACATTGGGTCATTTCCCAACTATTACAATAGCCCCCTGGATGGTCTCTGTCCTGCTTCAGCACATCGGCCACGTCATATCCGGAGCCCACCTCTCAAAACGTAAGTGAGATTATGTCACTCCCTTGCCAGTAAACCTCCAATGAATTTGCATCTCACACACAGTCAAATCCAAATCCTTTACCACAGCCTACAAGGCGCTACTTGATTCGGCCTCTCACTTGTGTTTTTTAAGTAACCCGTACAGATTTTAAGTGTACAATTGGATGAGTTTGAGTTTTGACAAATGCATATACCCACGTAACCACCCCAATTAAGATACAAAATTTTTCTTTCACTGCAGAAGGCTCTCTTGTGTACTCTTGTAGTGACCTGTCCTCCCACCATTTCTCACCCCTGTTGCAGAGGTAACCACTGCATCCCATTTTAAAGGTCTTGCGACAATTTAAAACAATAGATAGAATTAAGGACGCCTAATGTTTCTAGCTACCAACTAGATGATTTATCTCTCTCAGAAGGTTGGCAGGGAGGACAAATTACCAATATTAAGAAGCACTTCCTTCCACCAAGAACATTTTGTTAAACCTCTATCACTCCTCAAGCCAGTATTTCACATAACATGGTATAATGGTCATAATTAGCATTTTGCAATGGTTACTAAAGATTCCAGTTTTCTTTCCGGGTGTGAGCATGTATGCTTAGCTTTGTGCTCAGTAAGCATCTTCTGGTTTGAGTTTTCTTTGCTCCCAGGAATGTAAATGTAAGAAAATCAAATGTATTCCTTTCATGACAATCATGCTGCTGCCAGTAAACAAAATGGATGCCACTGCCCTTACTTTTGAGCAACAAGAAAAACTTGAGAGTGGACTGTGCTCATGGTAGTGCATAAAATTATGGTTTTCAATAGGTGTGGACTTTTAAAGGGTTTGCTATTGTAGTTCTTGTCGGTGATTCCATATACCAAAATGCATTATTTCACACGGCAGATTTTGACAAAAGTATTTCCCTTTAACTTTTGAGATTTTTTCTTTTCTTTTTTTAGTGAGGTGGGTTATAACTTAGAAATAAGTGAGATTTCGAATGCATCAACCTTATCCCTTTGGATGTTGTACCACATAGCAAATCTTCTTACAATAACTTTGATTGCAGCCAAGGTTATGCATTAGCCAACCTTTATGGCATTCATCCAATGACCTTCAAAGACCTTGGCCAAATTGGGGAGAAGAACCAAGAAGGGATGCCGGAGAGAACCAATTCAGTGTTGGTTTTGAATTCTTGGTGCTCCAGCATCCTCTTTGGGATGAACTTGCAGCTGGTGGGAACAGGGAAGCATTGGTCTCCAACTACCAGGTGACTATTCCTGGCAGGCAGGACAGGCAGACCTCGGAGATATTGCAGGTTTGTTTAGTTTCAGACCATCGCAATAGAATTGTATGTTTTTGCTGGTAGACGGTCTGGCCTTCCATTTATAAAAAGCGCAACACATGTGAAGCACAGTAAAGGGAAGCACAATAAAAGGAGGTAAGCCTATATCTAAACTCCTCAGATGATTTCCAATTCGATGTTCTTTTTCATGAGGAATTCTGGGATAATAAATAGCATCTGGAATAAAATAGCATCCTATTATTTACCAAATCCACAAAGTAAACAAATGACATTTACCTATTTCAAATGCAAACTCATGTGAACAATTTGTTGTCTTTGAAGAGTTTCCACAAATACACAGTCCAAACCTGCACTATGGATAAGACAATGTTTGCAACTATCAAAGCTGCCAATGAACTCCTTAGCCCATCGTTCATGGAAGAGTTACATACTCTCTTAAGAGCATACTGGAACTCGGCATATTTCTCAGTATTATCCAAGGGCGAGGTCCTGAGAACAAAAGGCCTAAAGTAATGAATATGCTAATATTTGAATGTAGTCACTATACAAGTTGACTGCACAGCCATTAACCTAGTTACACAGAGGCCTTGTGTCAAATTTGTATTAAACTATGATTGTTCAGATAGAGTTTGGTTATGAGTGTTGGGGGGACAATATCAAAAACAAACCCTACAGATTCAAAATGATTGAGCTTTAAGTTTTATCTACTTTGATCTCATAGGGTTCACAAAACAGTAATTCAATTTTCAGCATTGGGGAATTTAAGAATTTCCACACACAATGCAAAAGGACAATTATAGGCCATTATTTATATACTTCATGCTACTTAGAGTATCATAGAGCTTTGCTGCAGAGCAACCCCAAAAGTTAGTGGCCTCAACATTTTATTTGTTGACAGTACCACTGAGTGAGCCTTTTTCTGGTTCAGGCCAGACTCTAGGTTTCCTCTGGGTTTGCTCATGTGTCTGCAGGCATTTGGCAGGTCATCTGGCGGTGGAGGACCTCACACACAGGTCTGGTGGTTACATTGCAATGTGTCAGGTGGAACAAGGTGGATATGTTGGCTCTCTGTTTCTGATCATCCAGTGGGCTAGTCCAGGCCCATTCCAATGGTGGCACTGGCAGGGCTTCCAAATCCATTAAGAAAAATAGATGTTAAGTCCTCTTTTCAAATTCCACTGACCAAAAAATTCCTAGTTAAGCCCAAAGTCAGTGTGGGTGGCAACCACACAAGATCTTGGATATAAGAACACGTGAAAAGATGAGGACCATTATTTCATTAATCAACCACATAAAAAAGTGTGAATTGAACTTTAATAAAATACAGATGAAAATGGAATTATAAATTGAAGCATCAGTTCGATAGAACTGCCTCTAAAGGTGCGGCTTCTTTGAATAAGGCCATAGTTTTTATCTCATATCATCGTATTTTGTAAGGGGTTCAATGCTTCCCTATTCCAAAATAGCTACATATCACATTTTCCACCTTGTCTGCTAATCAAAATAATCACCATTTTCCTTTAACTTGGATCCTTGCACACCTTTTTCTTTGATTTTACATAATGTAAGTGTATGGTATGATGAAGATCGTATTTGCCAGGTTTATCCACTGTAAAGTTATGTCATGTTCTCCTTTTGATATTCTAGTCTTCTGAAGCAAGTCACTATGCCCAGCCCACATTTCAAGAAAGGGAGGGGGTGGTTAAGATCCACCTCCTGGTAGGTGAGGGGTGGCATGGACGGGTTGGGACTGTATAAAGTGTTTGGAATTCTTCTGCAAAGGCCTGTCTCTTCTCTTCTAGTTGTTTATTCAATTGTTTATCTAAATCAGTATGGACACCTGTATATTTATTTTATACTTGAGTTATATCCAGTACAATATTATCTATTTCATTGCTCAAGGGGCTTCAAATTTGCCACTGGCAGCTCTTGTAGGTTGCTTCCTCTGTTCTTCCCGTATTATCATAGGTTTTTTGAGCACTTCTTATTTGGAGACACTACATTTTTTTTCTTCTTTTGCCTTTATATTTGAGGAATTTCTTCATATATTTTAGATGATTTTTCTTTACGTACATGGTGTCCCAAAAATACATACTCACTTTGAATGACAATAAAGTCAGTTTTTATTAACATATAGTTCACTTTTACAATTTAAAATAATCTACAGAAATGAATAATTCTGTTTGTCAATGCCTGTTTTCAAACTAATGACCATTCTGGTCTAGGCACTGCTGATAACACAAAGCAATCAAGAATCATTTTGGTTGGTATTGGTGTACCCTCAATTTGTTGACTGTTACCAGTTTTGTAGCATAAACTTTATCTTTTATATATTCCTATAAGAAAACATCTAGTAGCACTTTAGGATAAATTTTCTTTGTTCAAAGCTTAGTCAGGCTTCACCCATTATTTACAATCAGTTAAACCTGAAAAGGAATACAAATTAAGTGAGTTATCAGTTGTTAAAGTGTGTATACATTTTGGGAGGGGGGAACACCCTATAGTTTAGATGTGTGTTATATAAACATCTGCAAGTGATTTTCCTAGTCTATTGCTTTTCATATTGATATCATTTTAATTATGCATATTGTTCTTTAAGTTCTTTGGTCATTTAAAAATACTTCTTTACCCCTTTGCTCATAAAAATATGCTCATATTTTATTCTAACAAATTAACAGTCTTGTTTTTACTTTTACTTTTTTAATCCACCTAGAATTTATTTTTGCCTATGACATCAGGAAAAGATACAGCTGTACCTCTCTCCCCCCCACCCCCCACCCCCGCCCCATAGATAGACATTACCTTAGCATCATTCCCCATTGTTTGGGACTTTCACCTCTACCATTTGTCACATTCACTTATGTGCATCTGTCTGTCTTTGGCTCCCTTTTCTGCTCCATTGATCTAGTTTTCTATTCCTTTACCACCAATACCACCCACTTCCAATTACTATAGCTTTCTAATATGCCTTGATTTCTGTTTGGGCATGGACTTTCTTACTGGGTTGAGAAACCCAGTAATCTAATGCAGAGTTTTCCACTTCAGCAATATTGACAATTCGGCCCAGAAAATTCTTTGTCATGGGGACTGCCCTGTGCATTATAAACAATTAGTACCATTCCTGGCCTTTCCCCACTGAATATCACTTATCACTTTTCTCCTACATGTGAAAACCAAACCTGTCTCTGGAAATTGCCAACTGTTTTCGGGGGGCGACAGATTTGCCACCAGTCAAGAACTGTTGGCCTAATTCAGTGATGGCGAACCTATGACACGTGTGTCAGAGGTGACACGCGTACTCATTTTTTTGGTTGATTTTTCTTTGTTAAATGGCATTTAAATATATAAATTAAATATCAAAAATAAAAGTCTTTGTTTTACTATGGTTGCAAATATCAGAAAATTTCTATATGTGACACAGCACCAGAGTTAAGTTAGGGTTTTTCAAAATGCTGACACGCCGAGCTCAAAAAGTTCGCCATCACTGGCCTAATTTTTAACAAGATTCTTAGGAGTCCCACTGTAGTTATGACATTCTTAGGCATAATAATTCTGGGTACATGGGAAAATTGCCCTTCCCTGTCTTCTTGAAATTAGGCTTGGGGGTATGTCTTACTTGGCTAATTAATTAAGAAGCAGCTATGATGTGTATCCTCACTAAATGGAAACACCTAACAGCCAGCAGTTCACATTTCCATGTTCTCCTTTCTTCGTGTCATGGAGAGGTTGGAAGCACGTGTTAAATGTCAGTGTATCTTGCGGTGATGTAGTTGAGCAGAACCTCTACTAAACCAGGTTGAATGTAATGTAAACTAGAAATAAACTTGATAATGTAACCAATGGGATTTGAGGGTGTTTGTTATCACAGCATAATTTGGTCTGTCCTGACTGATAGACTCCAGTCTGTGCAATAGAGAAATATGGTGCGGCCTCTGCACCCTGACATCATTAGAAAAGTGTTGATGTCCTCTCTGTGTCTTCTGTGCCTCACTGCTGGGGGAAGATGTGAGCAAACAAGCCGCCTAGGCAAGAGAGGCTGGCAGAAACGTTGGTTCTTGGTTAGTGCTTCCAGATACCAATTAAGGAACTGAGAGCTCTGGTGATGTGGAGAGACAGCTATAGTCTAATCTCTATTAGAAGCAAAACACAGGTTTCTTGCATCTATTTGATGGTTTTTCTTCTGCAAAGATGTTCATATAGTTGGATATTCTTTTAAATAGTTTATCCCCAGGAAAATTCAAGTAACAATGAAGTCCAAGGACACTAGGACCTTCATAATTTTAGGGGGGGTGCAACGGGGATCAACAGAGAACTGCATTTTAAGTGAAGAACTGCATTGGAATTCAGTGGGAACTAGGGCTTGCTTTCACCAGTACTTGCTTTTGTTAGTACTTCTAAAATCATTTAGCCATTAGGTTTATCAAATCTGAGGCCTTGCTTATGGCCATATTCTCAAAGTCTTGGACAGTGGTCGGCAAACTGCGGCTCGGCAAACTGTGGCTCGCGAGCCACATGCGGCTCTTTAGCCCCTTGAGTGTGGCTCTTCCACAAAATACCGGCTCTTCCACAAAATACCGACTTCTGCACATGGGCCACAAAGTTTCAATCGCACTGTACGTGCCCGCCTGCACATGGTATTTTGTGGAAGAGCCACACTCAAGGGGCCAAAGAGCCGCATGTGGCTCGCGAGCCGCGCTTTGCCAACCACGGGTAGGAAATAAATTGCATTCAACAAAACAGTGCAGTGCCCTCATTAGAGGTTTTACAGTATTTCTCCATGTTCTCTGCAGAGCGTTTCCTTCATGTACTCTCATCAAAGGTTTGAATAATAGAGTGTCTATATTTAAATGCTCTGTACTTTTTGCAAATCATCCCCAATACCAGTGAGACAAATTCTCCAGGATTACTCTGTGGAGATTTTGGATTACTCAGAGCCTCCAGCTCTCCACATACCCTTTGGAGCCAATTCTCTGGAATGGAAAGGCTCTCTCTAATTTTCTAAATTGGTAGGTGTGCACCATTACTCACCAAGCAAAGTTATTGCCTAAGAAAGTGGAAATAAATGTCGCTGGATTATGCCAGGTATAACTCCAGCAGGTGCACAGCTGTCCTGCCCAGCTCCATCAACCCATTTGCCCTCCATTCTTTGGCACCCACTTGCCAGAGACTCTGTATTTATGTCACAGTCATTTGCAACCCGGTTCCATGGACCCTGTCAGGCAATGTCATTCTTACTTTAGTGACTTCAGTAAACAAATGAACTCAGTTCTATAGTGGGAGTCTTAATGGTACGAAAATTCCAGTTGCTTGAATGTCAGCATTGGCACTTTTGATCACTAACATTGAATAGGTTTTTTTATGGATCAAAACATTGGAGGCATTTATACCCAGGCGCGAGATAATTTCTTTGAAGTTGTTCCGTGAATATGATGGTCAATAAAAAAATAATCTTAATTATGATTAAGAGTCGAAAAGCTGTCTTTCCAGACATCCCCAATGCAAGAGTGCTTGGCACATAGTTGGCTCCCAGTAATCTGAAGTGAAAACACCCAGGGTGCACTATCATCTTTGCCAAAACAGACTTGATCTCTTTACAAGAGTCTGCACTGAGAAAGGGAGTAGTCAAAGTTCTAAACTAGGCTTTTCTGGAGAGTGCGATACTATTGTTTACAATAACCCTTCTGTTGGCCTTCTAGATGACAGCCTCGGATATCTTCAATAGGAAGTGTGGAAATGGGACTCTGCATACTTTTATTGCAGTAATCATGATGATAATTGCCAATTTACGGTGTGTTTACTATGTGCCAAGCACTGTATGCTCAATGCTTTCCTGGATCAGCCACTATAGGCTCCATGAGAGCAAAGTAGAGTGCTGTATCCCCAGTAGCTAGCGGCACACAAAAGTGCTGGGTACTGCGGAGTACTTGTTGAATGAATGAATGATTCCAGAATCCCATTGGAGCCTCATACTCTCAGCAGTTTGCCAATGGGAAGACTAAGCTCAAGGGTCACATCTCTGAAATAGTGGGATTTGAACCCAGGTTGTCCATCCGTAAAGCCTAGGCTGTTGACCCCTAGGGCGTCCATTTAGGCGTTTAATCCACTAATTATAGAGGAGCCAGTGCAAGGTGAGTTCCCCTGCCCCTTGAGGACTAGCTTCCCCTTGCCCCCTTAATCCACTAATTACAGAGGAGCCAGTGCAAGGTGAGTTCCCCTGCCCCTTGAGGAAAGAAGCGTAAGGGCAGGGTAAATAAAGAATGTCATGTCTGGGGAACTAGGACGTGAGGGATTAGAAAATTATAGACATCTTGTGCAACTTGGATGAGGTTTTTCCTGGTAGTATCACACCAATTATACAGGTCTCTCTGTTCGCATAAAGCGCTCATGTAATCACTGACACTCACCACTGACCTCTCCTCCGGCAATGACAAAGAAGTCATTGTGCGGGGCTTTATTAGACAATTACAACAGGTGAAAACTTCTGCATTCCTTTTTCATTATGTCTGTGGCACTTCTGGGAACAGGAAAGGCACTGAGTTGCTTACATACCTGACCGGGGCCATGCAATTTTGAGCCGGCCCGGGTGGGTAGCCACTCTCGGGTGCAGCGCCAGCGAATAATGCCTTCATTGTCAAGCGAGAAGGAAAGCCTGCAGCTGCCCTGCTGAAAGGTAAATAGGAGGGGAGATTCTCTCCACATAAAAAACCAATCCTAATGCACCCTACATTCCTTGAACCATCACATCAAACCACACGTGGCATGAAAAAGTGCAGATTTCAATTTAGGTAATGTACACGCCGTTGAAGGTTAGCAGAGGACCATGACCAGGCCAATTCATCTTCAGTAGATTAATGTCTGGGTTAGGCAGGTATGTCATAAAACATGGCCAATGCCGGGAGACGCTCCGGGCCGGCCTCCTTCTTCTCGAATGCGTGCTGCACTGCTTGCCTGTGAGAGGGCCGTGGTACTCCTAGGGCTATTGCTTTTAAACATTGCCTCTGACCCAGACAATGTCAAAATGTCTGAACGCCTGCGATCCCTTTTCTCCAAAAGAGCATCTCTAATGTAATGCAAATGCACATGGTAGGGGAAATTCCAGCTGAGAAAATGAGGCCTTATATTTCTAAAACCATATACATGTCAATAGCCCATTATTCTCCTGTTTTAAATGTAATTGCAGCCCAGCTTGGAATGAATTCCTGAAATAATAAAAGACATGGACTAGCAGTCCCTGGCTCTTGCAGTCATCGTATGCCTGCTCTTCCTCCCCTCTGCTCCTCCCCAGCTTCGAAAGGCAAGAAGAGGCTGTGGAGAAGGAAGGGGAGCAGAGACAATAGTGAGAGCCAGATCCCTTGTCTAGAATGTGTTATCGGATCACCGTGTGCAGAGAAAATATGCGGCGTTACAACATTGGTGCCTCGAGCCGGTTTGTATACACGTAGCAACGCACGGACCCATTTTGCAAGACAGATTATTTTCAGGCAATTAAGAACACTTATAATTGTTTTCTTTGGTAGGAACTTCTTTCAATTTCCAATTTTCATTGAAAGCTAATGTTTCCTGTAGCGTCTCAGAAGCAATCATTTTGAAAGGACCCTTTAAAATGGCTTTCCTTCTTAGTCCTGGGAGCGGTCCTGCCTTTTCTTGGTAAATTTAACATGTGTGCACTACAACCTTTATGGCCAGAGCTGGTGGATTTAAAGGGACCGTTATTTCATTTGATTGCCATGCTTACACCACTCCTCTCCAGCCTTTCCACCCATTCGCCACCTTCTCCTTTCATCAGGAATTGTCTAAGAAAGACTTTTATGACGAAAGGTAACAAATTCATTTTACAGCACATAGACGCATAGTGATCTTCCTAATCTTTTTCTCTCTTTAGAAGGTCATTGAGACAGTGTCTAATTTTAATGTGTTAAAATTAAGATGTCAACTTTCTGGAATTCAGGTAGAAAAGTTACCAGAGATTTCCAAAAATGGTAAGTGACACCAGTTTAGAAAACTGACTGGAATGCTGTTCAGTGCATCTTTACCTACATCTGTAGGAATTCTGACTTCTCAATTCCCTTTAACTTTCAAAATATCAGAGTGAAATGTGATTCTTTAATCTTGAAAAGAATCCAAATGTACTGCCCTCTCAGGTAAATACAAAAAGAATCTTGGATCCAACTGTTCCTTTACCTGTGCGTTGGGTTAATTTTGACAAGGAGAAGATTGCGGTGGTCCAAATTCCTCCACACAATTTCCTGCAGAAAATCACCTTTGGGTAATTGTCCTGGTTCTCTGGTCCACGTTCTTAAATTTGTTTTCTAATATTCTTGGAGCCCCCGAGTTGCATGAGGAAGTGTTGCATTGCCCCTGTAAGGGAGAGTCTATTATGTTTATCATTTAGAATGCTTTTTGCTTCATGCAGCAAATAACCAAAAGCTGCTCCTTATAGAAAACATTTCCAGAACAGAAAAGAAGGCCAAAGGTGTTTCCTGGGTTGTGCGTGGGACTTGCTGATATTACTGCTAAGGGCCCCTCTCTCCCCTAGCTTCTGCTCTGTGTATCCTCAGTGAGATGGTGAGGTGGTCATTTAACATCTCAGAATGGATGCCAACATACCCATCACCAAAGCTTTTTGGAACCGCATTGCAAACAGAAGGTAGATAAGGGGTGATGAAAGAAGAACACCTTTTCTCATACTTTTTCTAATATCTCAGTGCCCTGAACTATATCAATAACTGGCACAAAGAAAGGGTTACTTACCTCTGATTTACTTAGGGCAGCAGGAGGCATTTCCTGGGACTGAATATATTGCTACACAATAAAACGGGGGTTTTCTTAAATAAGGAAGAAAGGTGGAATGGCGAGCAGACACCTCATAATGTTTGTCCCATTAAGGTTAAAAGGAGCAACATGCCGTGTCCTCCTCCAGTTAGCCATTTTGATTCTTACTATTAAGAATGAAATAGGTACTGCCCTCTCAGGTACATATAAAACTCTTAATCAGATTGAAAAAAAAACAACACTTGTGAATGCAGGCTGCTTAACAGGCGTTTCAGTCTTCAGTCAAAATCAACTTTCTGCTCCATTGGGGACAGTGGGGGAGGAGGGTTATCTATGAAATACTTATATTAAGTAAGACGCTAGCTTGTTTTCTCTGCACAGTTTGGCATTGCAAAACACAAATTGCTTTGATAAGCTAGTTTTTAAGTTGGGGTTGTGCAGACCATTGATTATATGTTCCGTAGAAATTATCAAAAATTATGGTTGGTCTTCTAGCCAATTCCCCAAACCCTATACCTCCCAAGAGTTCCCTGGAGTATCCTGCTAGCGGCACCCCTGCATTTACATCTTAATTGTTTCCTGAATGATAGTTACAAGTTAAGCAGCTGTAAGTCTTGGGTCACCTGTATAAGTGCTTGGAATTTACCCCCAAACTCTGGGGTGATGCCAAACAATCTGTGTCCTAGAGCAATCAAATCAATCCTGTGCTGTAGTTAAAACTTACTTCTTTGATGTCTCAATGAGCTCATCCTTAAGTATTTGAAAAAGACGCAGCGCCCTTCCTGCAATTGTCACTTGGCTCAGATCCATGTGGATTTGCTGCTTCTGATCGTGTAATCCACATAATCAAAAGTTTTTCCACCTCAAGGAGTCAGCCCATTCCACTTTACTATTCCATGTGGATTGCATCAGTCTAGGAACAATGGGTGCCTTGCTTAGGTAGCAGTCTTCAGGTGGGCAGAAATACGAATTGTATTTCTTTGGGGGCCTTATCTATTTGATGTAGTTGTAAAGCTAAGAGTTGGAAGGTTCAGGGATGTTTACAAGTACCATTTTATCATTAAGATATTTTGATTGTATAATGAGATGCTTTGAGAATCAGAAGTGTTTGCCTCTCAGGAATAGGCACCAGAAAACCAGTAGCTTCAATATCTTAGGGGTTATTGTTCTCAGTCATAAGATCGGTCTGTAGACAGCCCTGGACTAATATCCCAGGCATCCAATGCATGGGAATTTCTTCTCTTCTCTGCCTCTGCTTCAGTATCACCAATTTTGCACTTTGGTGCACAGTTGGAGGTGGGATATAATGAGAGTAGAAGATGAGGTGGTGCCAACAAACAGGAAAGGGGTCAGAAAAGAGGGAAATCCCCGTGGGGACTGCAGGAAGGAATAGGGCACATGCTCAGGTAGCTGGAAGACATAAAAGTATATTAGGTATGGTGGGGACTGCCGATGGTAGAATCCTCCAACGTTATTTACTGAGGTGTTACCAAGAACCTCCGACTTTCATCTTTCTTTAATTTATATCACAGACTGTATTCATATACATTCCATCTCTTATCTGTTTCTCATCAAGCGGAATTTCTATCAATGTTTGTAACCCCGAGGATAGACAAAACTAAAATTAGCTCCACTTCAGTCTGGAGGGGGAAATTTTTTGCAGATAAAAACAGTCTCTTTAGGTCTTTAAGTCTATGGTAGTTGATTAGTCCCTGCAGTAGGGAAAATTAAATTTTGTGGTTGAGACCCAGCGTGCCTGGATGGTTTAATAATATGATGGCCACCGTCCAATGGCTGACAACCAAGAACTAAGGTACGCTCTGTACTTTTCTCCCTCATGCAACACCTGAAAATCCTGGGGCAAATCAAACAGCAAATTAAAGCTCAGACAACCCTCACCTGCAAGCCATGTACAGTATAAGGAACTCATTTTAATGTTTTTTGGCTGAAGTCATAGGGGATAGTAATACAAAAGACTGGCCACGAAGGAATCCTGGTAAGTTCTTAAAGCACCTAGTTTGTGAATTTTTTTTAGTTCCTTGTTACTTTAACTGTACTTAAAAGTTAGTGATTTTTTCCCTCCAGATTCCAGGCTGTAAAAAGGCCAAGTGGAACACTGAAAAGCAAAAAGAAAAAGGACAAGGAAAAAAAGAGCCTTATGAATGGCTGTATATACGAAGGGTTTGGAGGTTACAGAGAGCAGCGTTTGGAATTTAACTTTGGTCCGTGGAGCCACACTGGTCCTAAGCTGAGATTACATTGTCATGGACGATTCAGGGAATCTGTGTCTTCAAAAAGTGCCAAGTGGATGAGGAAAACCAAATAGGCAAAAGTACCACTTGCAAACAGATCTTAAATTTTTTTAAAAGAAGATCAAGTCTGACCCATTTTTATAGATACTACATTGTTTGATTTGATGATATGCATTTGTATTCCCAAAGGAATCCCAGGAGAAAAGTCATGTTTTTAAAATTTATTTATAATGGGTTAGTGGTTAGGGACACATGGAACATAATGAGCTAAGAACAACAGAGCTAGAGGATGTGGATAGGTATTAGTTTCCTATTGTTGATATAACAAATCACCCCCAACTTGTGTTGTTGGCTTACAACAACGAAAACTTATTATCTGACGATTCTGGAGGTCAGAAGTCCCAAGTCAGGTGTTGGTAGGGTTGTATGTCTTCTGGAGGCTCTGGGGTGAATCATATCCTGGCCTCTTCCAGCTTCTCAAGGCTGCATTCCTGACAGTGTTCCCTTCCTCCATCTTCAAAGCATGTCGCGCTGACTTCTGCTGCTCACTTTCCCCCTTTTCTCTGATTCTGAACACTCCTGCCTTTTTCTTATATGAACCCCTGTGATTGCATTGGGCCCAGCTGGGTAATCAAGGACAATATTTCCATCTCAACATCCTTAGACACACCTGCAATATCCCCTTTTTCCATATGAGGTAACATATTCGCAAGTTCTGGGATTAGAATGTGGACATCTTTGGAGGCCACGATTCAGGTTACACAGGATGTTTTAAGCTAACCTCTCTAATTCAGTTGCTGGTGCTGGGATACTAGTCTGTGATATAAATTCCTTTTCAACAAGGGATGGGAGTCTCTACACCACTGTGAGGATTCTTTTCTAAAACTCAGTTCTGGGAAGAGAGATGAGTCTGATTTAACGTGCGGTTCAAAAACCTGTAAGAGCTTCCATGATGTAAAATCAAATGCAAATGCATGCTTAGCACACAATCCATTCAAAGTTTTGCCCGTGTGGTCCTGACTCACTTGGAACTATTATTTCCATTTAAACCACTCACTCACCCTATGGTGCATTTTATTCCCCATGAATCTTCACTTAAGCTATTCCCTCAGCCAATTCTAATATGTAATCAACATCCCACCCATTCTATAAGAACTATCTCATATCCCACCACCTCCAGAAAGTTTCCAGAGAGGTTAATTGGTATTATCATCTGTTAAAACAACTAACAAATGCACAGGATGGTACAGTTACAAACACATTTCATATACATGATGTCATTTGTTTTCAAATGGAATTAAGGTTCATTTACCTCATTTCCAATTGAAGAAACTTATTCTCAAAGAGTTAAGTGACTTTGTGAGATCCAGGATTTCTGAATCCAGATCCATGCTTATTGTCACTATTTTATATCTCTTTTGTGGTTCCAATCTCAAGGTCATCTCTCAGACAGCTCTTCCTCCTGGATCTTTTCCTTCCGAGTTTGTTTCCCTTTAACGTTATTTGTCGCAGACTGTTGGTTTCAGAGTTGTTTGTACTGGTATGCTCATGTCTGCCATTCTGTACGTGCTGAGAGCAGGAACCAGTCTTTCAGTTTTGTATTCCATTTAGACCCCAGGAAAAAGAACTCACATTTATCAAGGGCCTATTGTATCCCAGGCACTTTTCATATTCTTATTATGTGTGCCTTGCAATTACTTTGTGAAAGAGATATTATTCTTTTCATTTAATAAATGAAGACATTGGAACTCAGAACGATTATGTAAATTTTTCATGGATAAATAGCAGGTCAGCATGATTCTCAAGCCCATATTCTTGCCATATGCCCTGCTGCATACACACTCAATAAATTTGTGTCGAAGTGAAACAAATATCCCTGCGGTGAACTGTTGTGAAATACTGTTTGTTTCCTTTAGGGAAATGGTAAGGTAAGTGTGGAATCTGCCTCCAGGTGAAGCTCCAGATGACATTCTGAATGCCAAACCCGCAGGAAGAGGGAGAGGGGGAAAGAGAGTTTTATAAGTCTACCTTATGTTTTGAGGCTATCAAAATGCACCCCTCCCACTGCCCCCCGCTACCAGAAAACTGCCATTTGAAGGCAAAGCTTGCTGAAGAGGCATGATTTTACCCTTTGGTGTATAAAAAGTACCTTACACTCTGTTAGCCAGGAAAAATGATTTAAGGTTTATTTCTGGATAATAATTGAGTAACACTTTGGTATGTGGTTCACTGCCAAGTGGACGCCGTTGGTTTCACACAGCTGTAGTTAGCAATGGCAAGAACTATTTACTGGGGAAATGATAATGCAATTGGATGTTGTACTGAACCCAGGGGCGAGATAATTTCTGTTGTGCTGTATCACGGGCCTGCCGTTAGAGTCTGTTTGGTCAGCCTGTTGGAAGAGCCGATGTCATTGACGCTAATTCATAGGATTCAGTTGTAGGCAAGGAAAATTTACCTTCATTCAAAGGAAATCAAATGGGACAAAGAATCCAGACCCAGTCAATCGGTATTTTCCAGATTCGTAGTTTATTTTTCAAGCATATAGAATATGTTCTTCCCTTTGGGCTTGTTTAACTGAAATGTTTACACTTTGACTCAGTAATCTCACTCCTGGGAATGTACACTAGGAAATGATTTAACATAAGAAAAGAAGCAATAGGCATATTTTTGCAACATTATTTGTAATCACGAAACATTGGAAAAAACCTAAATGCCCAGCAATCAATGAATGCCTAACAAATGATGGCACATCCTCTTAAGGGAATCATTATGCTGCAATCAAATCATAATTATGAAGGCCATTCAATAAACAAATATACAGAACCGTGTAGCAATTTGGGAAATGTTTATGATGTACAAGTAAGTGAAGTAGAATGCAAGTCTAGTTAAGGTGTCCCATTTTATGATTTGGGAAGCAATTCACATACCTTTGTTAGGTCTCTCTAGCCGGTAGCATCATAAAGTCCAGGATAGTCTATCAAGTCCTCAACATCCTTCTCATTATTTGACCAGAGATTCCCAAAAGCTTTCCAGCAACTGAGAGAATGGGAGAAATCACATCTACTTCAGGCATCTCTCCAGTGCTGCCCGCATCTGTAGTTTGATGGGCACTGAATATAATATGGCCTTCTCTGGCCATGTCCAAAGGAAAGTAGCTGATGGGAAATCTCTCGCTCCAGGTGGTGTCAGAGGGTCCATGATGATGTCTTCTCACCAATAACACTTGACAGTAGGGACTCCTCAGCAACATGGAGAGAGCCTCTCGTCTCCGAGTTCTGTTCATTACTTCACCCACCTATCCCACGGACATGAAGTTGCCCCAGGGTACTGGATTCCTGAAGGTTTCCAGTGTCAATTCTTCAGGTGCCAGTGTTGGTGGAGTAAGGGCTCTAGAGGACTTGTGGCACTCTTGGAGAAAAGCCCATTGAAAAACATGTAACCAAATTGTCTCCAGTAGCAAATGCAGACTATGGGAACCAGTGCTGCTTCTAGGGCAAAGATGATTGGGAATTGCCAAATACCAAGGAGCCTCTGATGGAACATCCAGGTAACAGGGAGGTAAATAGCATTTTCAGGATACATCTGCATTCCCCCTGCTCTGGTTTTGACCTTTATAGGCTGCTCTCTTGCAATCGCTGCAAGTTCTTCAATGGAAGACTAATCCCTGACATCATGCTCACTTAAAAGAATCCATTCATAAGTAGCCTGAACCCCAAGTACAGAAGTTCGTTGTGCCCTTAGCTCTTTTTTCACACATACACACAGTCTCTTCCTAGGGAACATGACTGGATCGGAACCAGTTTTTCCCTGATATAGAACCAATATCCCCCTCTTCTCCCCATCTTTGCTCAGACCAGGCATAGTCCTTTAGTTTCAAGTCTCTTAAACTTTCAACAGTCTTTAAATAAATGTATAGCGTTTGGGCCTTGTTTGTAGCCAACTTAACCACCTGATATAACTCCCTTCCTCCAAATCTCAGGAGAACGATGTGAATTCTTCTATTTCTTTTATACCCTCAAATCCCTGGACATCATATGCAAATTTGTTGTCCACTTCTCAGAATTTTCATACAGGTGAAGGGGTTGATTTTGATTAGCTGAACAGATCCTCTTACTCCTTTTGTTCAAGAAAAGAGAGACCTAAACGGTTTAGTCCAAGATATCCTTGCCTTCAGACATGCTATCAGCTGAGTCTTGTAGGAAGGTGGAAGAGAATAACTATGGAACTGAGGAAGGGAACGAACAGGGGAAAGATGATGAAGAGGGAGGAGAAGAAAAAAGGGGAGGGAGAAAAAGAGATGAGAAGAAAAATAAGGAAATATATATATATATATATATATATATATATATATATATATCTACAAAAGTACTATGCGTATGAAACAGGACATTAAAAAAAGGAAAATAACCCTGGCTGGTGTGGCTCAGTTGGTTGAATGTTATCCCATGCATGGAAAGGTCACAGGTTAGATTCCCGGTTGGAGCATATGCCCAGGTTGTGGGTTCAGTCCCCTGCTGGGGTAAATATCAGAGGTAACTGATTGATGTTCCTTTTACACATCAATGTTTATCTCTTTCTCTCTCCCTCTCTCTTCTTCTCACTCTCTCTCTCTCTCTCTCTCGAATCAATAAAAACATTATTTTTTAAAAAGAAAGGTAGTATAGGTGTTGGAACTTTGGAATCTTATTTTTCTTTTTAATCTTTCTTTTACTTAGTTTTTATTTGTGTAATGGGGTAGGAAAGCAATGCTTGGTGAAGTAAATTTGAATACATTTTCTATAGTGTTCAGAAGGGTACACTGAACATTTTTAAGAATAAAGAGCTGTATTCCAGCCCAGTTCTTCCATTTAATTATGTGACATAAAACAAGTCATTTACCCTCATTATTGCCCAAACTCATAAAAAAATTAGATGATCTCTAACAGAAATTGATAGAACATTTTCATCAGTGACTGCTATGTTTTTAATGTCTGTTTATGATTCTAAGTAAACAGAAGAAGAGGTAACTAACTTGGTTTAGTATATCATTTGATTTGTTGAAATGAAGATATAAACAAAAACTTATTCCAAGATACTTAAAGAGTAAATATATTGCTAAGTGAATGCTAAGTAAGGATTTTAGTATGCAGAGTAAAAGTCCAAGAATATATAAGGAATAGCACTGAATTACATGTGAGAAAAACCAATTCCAACACCCCATCCAATGTTTAAATCATCTCTGTAGGATCCTTAATCATGTAGTTATTTTGAATAGTGATTTACAAACTGTTCTGAGGAGAATTAGGACTCCTCCAACTTATTCCAAAAGCCACTTCAAGGGAGCAAAAGGGAAGGAGAAGAATAAGAAGAAAGGGGGCCCTGCCACCCAAATTATAAACTACTTCAAGGAGAGGAAAAAGGAAATGCTTCAATGAGAGCAACTTCATTTTCAACTTCATTATATATGAGAACTCTGCCAAAACAGAAAATCTCTGGAACAAGTATTCCATTACTCTAAAATAGTTTTGAAAACCTCTGGTCTGTATTATGCTTGAACATCATCATTGCTTGTTTATGCCCATGTTAAATCATGGCATCCAAAACAGAACAGACTCTAACAATGTGACCCCGTCTTAGAAAGTAGTGGCCCTATAGAGAATACCCTTCAATACTAAGCACAGGGTCAGTTTTGTTTTGTCTTGTTTGTTTTTTCTTCCAGTTAGTTAGCTTATTTGTTTGGCAGCCAGAAAACTTGTCTTCTTACCCTTGTATGGACCAGCGATTGGGTGAAAGTGCCCCTGGGAGGAGATAGAAACTTGGGTGAACAGTTCCTTCCAGTTTATAGCCAGCCTGAAAAGGGCCTCAGCTGGAAACCTTCAGCAGGAATGATCCTGGTGCTGGAGAATGGTAGTCCTAATCCTGAGGGGCCAGGCAGCACAGCAGGTACTGTGGAGGTCACCCTTGTGTCTCTTAAGTCCCATTTTTCATATAATAAATTCACTCCATCTCAGATCAGCTCTTCCAAGATTCTGGTTGGTCTCTATTCCTGGGAAAACTTACAAAAAAATTACAGTGAACTAACTTGGCCTGATCTGCTTCTTCTGTCCTCAACTTTCAGGAAACGAAAGCCTTTTTATATGCTGCCAATGCCCTCTGGCTTTCCCATTTGGCCTTAAATTAGTGATTAACTACAGGCATTTATCATATTATTTTCCAATGCATTGATTGCCCCAAGCAATAACCATCTAATTTCTTTGTTCTTATAAGAACTCCCTCTCTCCATCCACACATACCTAACTTGTTCAATGCCAGTAATGTTGGACCAGCCAATGTATTTCCTTCCTTCCTCAGTAGCCATCCCAGTTCAACACTGGGGAAAGTTTTAAAAATTTTTTTCTACTAAATGCCAGGGGCTATTGATATTTCACCCATTGCAAGTGATGCAGTCCTCAGTGTCAGACAGACAGACACAGATCCAACTCCAAACTCTAATTTAGTTTCTTCTTTTAAGGACCACTCCTGGCACCAACTGTTGGAGGTAGGAGCCCTAGGAAACAAACTGTAAGATGGATATTTGCATACAAAAAGTTCATTGAGAAATGCTCTCGGAACAATAGCTGTATGGAAATCAGGAAAGTAGGATGGGCATAGGGATGCGTTGAACCCTGAAGCAGTTCCAACACATACTTGAGCCGATCCCACAGGAAATGCTGATTTGCAGGGGGTCCTTCAGAGATGCCTAAAATTGAAGAAACTGTATGTAGCCCTACATGACCAGTCATTGGCTGGAGGCTGTCCCAAAGGAAGGAGCATGACTTTCAACAGTCCTCTTAGCAGAGACCAAAACTTAAGGACTTGCTCAGCTGTGGGACATCAGCAGCCATCACTTCCAGCATCTGGGGAATGAATGGCTGCATTCTTCATGAGGGGATCCAGGTGACACATAGCAGCATCTACTACAGCATTCATCTCATGCTTCAGCTTTTCTACAATGATATCATGAGTGATTTAAGTCACTGGTGACTTCTCTAGTGAATAAGATGGAGAGACGGCAGGCTAGTGAGGAGCACTGAAAAAAATGCAACCAGTTCAATCTTCCTGGACTTTGCTATGACAGGTCAATCAGAGGCAGAGAAAGTGAGAGAAATTTCAGAAACAAGATTCAAAAATCATATGGATGAAGAATGCTTTTTCCAGAACACTTATAAAAAGATTAGTTGATGGTGAGCACATTTATTAAAATTAATAACCAGCTGCTTATCAGCACCCTAAGGAAACAAAAGAAACTAAAGAATCAGGGACTTCACCCCAAGATATGGGAAAAATTGCTCAAATAGAGATTGGACAACCTGGAAGCTTATTATGGAATATTTTTGGGGATTTAATTATTTCATATGTTTCTGATATGACTCAGTATCCACCTTCTATTGAGTGCCTACTAAGTAAATTGGGTGAGGTGTCATCCTAGGCATTTAATAATACTATTTTAGTTTATATGCTCTTCCCGCATTTTGTACATGGAATCTGTAATTTCCACACTCTCTAGGGTATAAAGTCTAATACTTCTTCTGTTAGATATAGTAACACATTACAGAATTAATTAAAAATAAAAAGCTTTGAATTTGTATCATATTGATAACCATTCCTACCAGCTAATTGTGTCCTGAGATGACAATATTGTGCAGTATTTAAAAGTTATACACTGTGTGCACACAGCTTGAGGAAGGGATGAAGGAGTATTATTTTAAGAACCCTGCCTTAAATGTCATTTTAAAATTCTGCCAGAACTTTGAGAAGGAAGAAATGCGACTAAGAATATGATGGATTTTCATAAGCATTATCGTACATAATCAACTATAATTAATTAAACTGTAATTTTAGAAAAACATATCTTCATGTAAGCTTTTCTTACCACATGAAACCTGATTTCTACCTCCAGTAAATGTTTAGTATATGCTTATTGGTATTCTGCAAAATAATTTATTAACTTAAAATTTCCTTTGTTCCCCTTTTTAGTAAATACTTTGAACTTCCTTGCTTTCCATTTTTATTTTTGCTGCTATGAATACCTTCTGTAATAGCTCTACTAATGAAAATAATTAAAATAATAACATTAATAAAGAATAAAATTCAAGAATTTCCTGTGGTTATCTTTAAGTAGAGAGGAAGTTTACATTTATCCTCCAAAATTTAATGAAATACATGTGTTTGTGCAAACACACATACACACACACACATACACACACACACACACGCAAAGATTTCCCCCAGTGTCCTTAATGATATGCTGTAATTACTGGAATATATCAACTATCTTAAAAGAGAGATCTAGTCATGAACTTAAATTCTCAGAACACAATTGCAAAATTATAATTGCAACAGTTGTCACCACGTGAAGGCTAATTTATTAATTTATGTGTAGGAAATAATTGGCAAGTTGAAAAACAAAATACTAAAATATTTGGGAAACAACCAATAACTTTGTTGAGTACCTTTTTTTATGGGTTCCTGTGTAAAGGAGATGCTAAAGACAATAAAAATGTCTTTAGACAGTAAGATGCTGGTAAGAAAGAAATGGTAGAGTGTAAGATTTCAAAACTATCATACTGAAGCATATCAGACATCTATTTTAATCTAATTGCCAAAAGCACCTCAGTGGGGTATTCACTCATCCTATCCATAGTGCCAGGCTCAAGGATGGGCACTTGACCTAGAAAGACCATTGAAAAACTTATTCTGAATGAATTCCTGACTTACTTTGGACATCTGAGTTTAACTATGCCTGAAGTTAGGCCAAGGATAAGTCAGTGAACAGGGTGAACAGGGTCCTCTGAAGATGATAGCACTTTTACTTTGTGGACACTCATTCCATAAATGTTGCCTCTTTTGCCTTCTAGAATTGACAGGCTACTCTCAAAAAGAATAATGTTTATGCTTTCCACTGCATGCCTTTCTCTAACTCAGCCACATCTGGAGACTCCTTTCACAAAGGTAGTTCCCATACCGTTGAAACGATGTCTGTGTGATTCTGACTTAAGATATGCTTGTTCTGAATGAAGAATCTTCTCAGCCTCTTAAGAATTTATCCAGTGTAATTAGATACACTCTGATTCATCCAAATACTATCCAAAGGCCAAATATCTGTGGCTTTAATTGAAAAAGCTCATTAACTTTAAATAAAGCTAACTTTATTGAGGGGAAAAAATCTCAGTAGAAATACTGAAATCAATTGCCTAGTAAGACTAAAAAGGAAAGGTTTATATGTTCTAAACCAATTAATCTGGATGTTGTCTACATTATTCCACTTACTTTGGATCTGAGACTAAGTACTTTAAAATGTGTAGGCTTTGTTTGGGTCTTCATTGAAACGGACTGCATACTCACTGAGTTCTACTCATTTGGTAGATATTCAGCAGACTTCAGTGTCTTAAAACTAAATCACCTCTCTGGGTAGCCAAATAGTGGGTGAGGGGAAATTTCCCTTTATAGAATTTTCCAGGTAATAAATGAAGCAGGAATGATGTAATTAGAATACTACCATTTGCAACCCTAATGAATTAGTGCTTTTAGATTTTGATTACTAATAGTAGTCTTGCTTCGAAATGGAAACCTCAATCTGATCAAGCCTCTAAATTAGGGTTTTCCAAACCTCAACACTATTGACATTTTGGATGAAAGAATATCTGTCCAGCTTCACCACTGCACTGAGATTCCCAGGAAGACAGAAATTATACCGTATTTTCTCTAACTTTCCTAGCTGTTGTACCTAGTAGCATAGAGGTTGTACAAAACGCTTGCTGAACTGAATGCATTGATTTTTTGCCTCCATAAAATAACTAAATCTATCGCCCAGAGTAGAAACAGATGCAGAAAGACCATAGAATTCATAATTGTTATTTTGAAGCATATAGTAGAGCAGACCTTTCTATGAGATAATGCAGTCACCAAAGGAGGGAGAAAGCTTATGTGATGAGTTCGAGGCTCAGGGTGAAGTTTAGTTCCTAAATCCTGCCATTCTTATTTCTCAAAGAAGCCTCACCTACAAACAATTGGAACAGAACTGGTGATGGAATACTTCTTTATCGATAGCATAAGCACCGATAGTCTATCTTAGTCCAGTTTCCCTAAGTAATGAGGGGAACCAAAGTTTTGCCACCCTGAAGCTGCTTTTGGGAATATAAATCTTAAGCTGTTTATTAAGAAACAAAAGATTCCATACCCTATAGGGTCATGGTTTTTCACCTGAGTCTACAAGTGATAAAGTGAGTCATATTTAAAATATTATGATGCTGCTTATTAACAACACATGGCTCCATCATATCCTCAGAATTAGAGAATGTAACCAAGAGATCCCAGTGTGAAGAAAGTGTTGGGGAACAGTCTTCATTTCTAACAGTCAGAAATTCCCAACAGTTTCTAGTGGTAATGAGAACAACAGAAATCTCTCTGCAGAGTCAGTCAAGACTGAGTTGGGGATGATACTGCAATTTATGACCAACTTCTACAAATTCCTCCAACACCCCTTCCAGACCTGGAAACCATTAATTCATTTTCTATTTCTATAGACTTTCCTATTCTGGGCATTTCATATAAATGGAATCATACAGTATGTGGTCTTTGATGAATGGTGTCTTTTATTGAGCATAATGTTTTCAAGGTTCATCCATGTTGTGGCACATGTTAGCAGTTTATTTCTCTTTATTGGTGAATAATATTCCATTGCATCAATATACCACATTTTATTTATCTACTCATCAGTTTGTTGATATTGCGTTGTTTCCACTTTTTTACTATTATTAATAATGCTGCTATCTATGGACATTCATGTACAAGTTTTTCTGTGAACTTGCATATGCATAAACTTAGTAGTAAAATTACTTGCTCATATGGTAACTTAGCCTGCTGTACTATTTTACATCTCAAGAGCAATGTATAAGTGTTCCAAATTCTCCGTATCCTCCACAATACTTGTTATTATCTGTCTTTTTTATTATAGCCAATCTAGTGAATTTCATAAAGTGAAATCTCACTGTGATTTTTATTTACATTTCCCTGGTTACTAAAGAGAAGTACTTTTCATGTGCATATTGCCTATTTGTATACCTATTTGGAGAAATATCTATTCAGATCCTTTGCCTAATTTTTACTTGGGTAAGAGTTCCTTATCTATGCTAGGTACAAGTCTCTTACCAGATACATGATTTGCAATTATTTCTTCCAATTCTGTGAGTTGTATTTTCACTTTCTTGATAGTGTCCTTTGAAACACAGAAGTTTTTAAATTTTGAAAGAGTCAAATTTATATTTTCTCTTTTGTTGCCTATGATTTTGCCATCATATCTAAGAAACTATTGCCTAATACAAGATTTATACCTTTGCTTTCTTCCAAGATTTTATAGTTTTAGCTCTTAGATTTGGTCTTTGACCTATTTTGAGTTAATTTTTTTAAATATATATTTTATTGATTTTTTACAGAGAGGAATGGAGAGGGATAGAGAGTTAGAAACATCGATGAGAGAGAAACATCGATCAGCTGCCTCCTGCACACTCCCCACTGGGGATGTGCCCGCAACCAAGGTACATGCCCTTGACCGGAATCGAACCTGGGACCCTTGAGTCCACAGGCCAATGCTCTATCCACTGAGCCAAACCGGTTAGGGCTTGAGTTAATTTTTTAATATAATTTGAGGTAGGGATCCAACTTAATCTTTTCCATGTGGATATCCACTGTCTCAGCACCATTACTTTAAAAGACTCTTCTTTCCTATTAAATGGTGTTAGTACCCTTGTCGAAATGAAATGACCATAAATGTTAGAGATAATTTCTTCACTCCCAATTCTAATCCATTTACCTATCCCATTGATCTGTAATGTTTTCCCTTTTGCTAGTATCGCCCAGAGATTACTGTAGATTTGTAGTAAATTTGAAATTGGGAAGTGTGAGTCCTCCAGCTTTCTTCTTCCTTTTTAAAGATTGTTTTGGCTGTTCTGAATCCCTGCCAAATCCATCTGATTTAAAAAATAAGCGTGGAAGAAAAAAAGGAATGAAGGAAGGAAGGAAGGAAAGATTTCTGCAACAAAGACAGCAAGGATTTTTATATGGATTGCATTAAATTTATAGAGCAAATTGGGGAGTATTGTCATCTTAACAAATTTAAATCTCCCAATCCATGAAGATGGGATGTATTTCCATTTACTTATATCATAATAATTTTTTTAAGATTTTGCAATTTTTAGAATATAAGTTTTACACTTCTCTTGTTAAATTTATTCCTAATTCCAAACTATTATTATTATAAACATCTCCTAACATCAACTTTTTAGTTTGTATTTTCCCTTCAGCATCCAATCTCTGCATGTTGCAGTAGAAATGTAAAAAAAAAAAACACCAAACAGTAGTAACATATTTAATCTTCCCTAAAACCCTTGAAGGCTGTACTGAGGAACTTGTGTGGTAAAACAAAACCTGAGCTTTAAAGTTCAATTTTCCATTTTTCTCCCATTCTTAACTGTATCACCTTGGGCTAGTTATTTAATTTCTGGACCTCAGTTTTCAGTTTTCTCATCAGTAAAATAATAATAGCTAACACTTACAATGTTTTTTTTATATTTTAGGTATTCTTCTGAGTATTTTATACAAGTAAACTAATTTAATTCCTCACACCAATTCAATGAAGTAGGTACTCAAACTTATCTACTTTTCTTAGATTAGATTGACACTCGAATTAGCTAAGTGATTGGTGCAGTCACATGACACATGGTGGAACCACGAGGCAGACTATGACAGCTTGGTCTCTAAGACCATGCTGTTAACCACAATAGTACATTAATTCCTTTCTCATTGGTAACAAAGCAAATTAAATGAGAAAAAAAGTGCATAATGTTCCTGATACATGGTCAACATTATATAAAAATTGTTCATTAGAGAAGATTTTCCCTAATTAATGATGGAAGACTGTTGATCTTTTCATTGGATAAAAATGATTTACATGAATAAATTGCTTTTTATTGGTATTAAGATAATGCATACAGAAGTGGATTAATAATGAAACCAACAACAAAATTTAGGCTTTAGTTTCTTTCTCTTACACCAGCCCCTTCCAAGTCCCTGCACCTGATTTATAAAATTGTAATCTTTTTTAAAGAAGTTCCCTCAAGTTATATAAGGTTTATATCTCACAAAAGCTTTATCTGCTCCTGAATATGTATTATCAAGAGAATTAGAGAATAACCAGGAGTTTCTAATTTGGAAATGGGAATGTAGCATGTCATCTGTAATTAATATGACAAAAAGAAGGAGGAGGAAAAAGTCATGGGAAGGAGGAGACTTGGAGAAAGAAAACAGTTCAGTTTTAGATATGCCCAGTTATGGGTGTGAGAGGAATAGTCACATAGAGATGTGCTATTGAAGGGTTCCTGGGACAATGATACAAATATGGGAAACACTAGCAATGGTGATAGTTAAAGCCATAGTTATGGATTCTATCACCTTAGGAAAGTATGTAGCATCAGGCCAGTAGTTCTCAACTAGAAGCAATTTCGCCCCCCACATACCTGGGGATGCTACTGGCATCTAGTGGGCAGAGTCCAGAGATGTTACTGAACACCCTACAATGAACAAAACTGTCTTCCTGCTCCAGAATGTCAATAGTGTGGAGACTGAAAACCATGTATTAGATGAAGACCAAAGAGTTGGACCAAGGAGAAGACTGAAGAAAACATTGTTGAAAAAGGGATTAGGACAAAGGGTTTCTGCAGGCAGAAAGGGTAAGAATAAATCCTAAAGGGACTGTACAGAAATACAGGAAGTAGAAAATGCCTCTTATTATTTCCGCTTTTTAGGTCACCCCCAAAAGGCCATCATACTGTCCTGTTAGTGGCATCCACCATCTTCCCTCTGCAACTGCTTTGCCAGGGTGATGATTCTCAGATGAAGTAATGCAACTTAATTATGTCCAGGATAATAAGAGTGTGAATAGCATACAGATGCTCAACATCTGTTAATCCCAAATTGAATAACTCTTCAAATTAATGCCTTTCCATGGGCCCTGGAAGGCTTGCTGACATATAGAGTCCCAAATGTCTGTTCAGAAACTTTTGTTTTCCATTTGGTGCTAGGGTGTGTCTGGATTGGTATCATTCCATGACACTTATGGTTTATATTAGTTGTTTAGTTAAGGAGAAACTAAAAAATAAATTATCGCTGTGCTAATATGCACAGATAATAACAGTGTCTATTCACATAACTTTTGTTAAAGAGCAAGTTCTGGGGAAAGAGAAGTATTCTCACATGCACACAAAAAAACCTATATCAAGTATTTCTTTTTTCTATCCCAGTCAGTTTCTTTAAAACTTAAGTGGTGTACATTAATATCAGGGAAGAGAAGTGGGGAGGTTTTATGCATTAAAATATCATCTGAATTTTGAAGAGCAAAAACACGGTAATGTTTAGATGCTGGAAACACCCAGAAATGTGGTTTGACAAGAGGCATGGTGTGCCAGGGAGGTTAAAAGGAGGTTGGAAGTTGGGTCTAGATACTGGAAGACTTCAAATGCCATTTTACTAATTAGATTTCATTGGCAGTTGGGGATTGATTAAAGAGTTTGAGATAGAAGTGACATAGTCATATATTATAAAATAAATATCTTACCCCAGTGAGCATTCACATCTCACATTTACAATGAATAGAATGGAAAATTGGATTTATAAGGCTTAAAATAAGTTTTTTGAAGTGACTAACTACTGTATTTATTATATAATATACACTAATAATGGTAAGCTCTGAAGCGTGCCATATATTATAGATTTGAGATGGACAAACTTATTCTGCAAAGGTTCAGAGAATGAGGATTTTGGGCTTTGTAGGCCATATGGTCTCTGTTGCAAACACTGATGTCTTCTGCTATAGCATGAAATCAGCTATAGAAAATGTATAAGTAAATAGATGTGGCTTTGTTTCAATACAACCCTATTTACAAAAACAAGCCCGATTTGGCCTGCAGGCCATAGTTTGCTGACCCACTGCTCTAAATCAATGCTCCTCAAATTCTCATGTGCAAAGATCACTGTTAAAATGAGGAATGTGGTTTGCCAGCTTGTGGGTAATGCCTACACCGCTGCTTCTTGGACCACACTTTGAGTCACAGGGGGATTATATCAGATTTTATACTATAAATGGTTTTTTTCCTATGTTGACTCTTGTTGTATCTTCTCCCATCTAACCCTAGAAACTTATACCGCATATAGAGTGAAGATACATTAATCTTGCTTTCCAAAAACTTGTCAGATTTTAAGTCACATGAGACACTTGTTATCTGTATAGATCTCAGGTCCTCTCCCTGGAGATCCTCATTCATCTGGCAGTCTTGGATGGGGTTCCAGAGTCTGTGTTCGAAAGCCCAGGTGATTGTTGTGATCAAGCTAGTTTGGAAGCATTGGGTTAACCATCACTGAGTCATTCCTCACTTCCTGCAATTTTCCATCAGGAGTGGCTAATATTATGGAGATCTTGTCATGAACACGTTAGAGTGTGAGGCAACAGGAGATCAAAGATGCTGTCCCTGGCTTAAAGGATCTCTATTCCAAGGCACAGAGCCACAGGCAGACTTTTCCTTAGAGCATTCAAAGGACCATACCCTTAAGTTCATACTTTTTATAGAAACACAGTCACTCAACCTTCTCCCCAGTAAATATTGCTTTACTTTCTTCTTCAATTAAAGCCAGTATAGAAAGAATTGGAAGTGATATTTACACTCCCCTAAGGAAAATTGGGGTAAACACAGCTAACACTTTCGCCTTAAGAAAAACACTTAACTAATAGAGCCAGGAATTACAGTATACCCTTGGTACTTGGGGCAAGAGACTTCATGACCCGTGTCCAGGAAAAAAGAAAGAAAGAAAGAAAACACCTTTCTTTAAAGAATGTCTACTTCAGACAAAGGAGTACTTCTTCTGACTGGTCAAAATTTGTACTGAAAAAATATGTGGGTTTTCTTTAAGACAGCTCTTTTCATCCAAAATGCTAGGGCCTTGCAGAAGATAAACGACTTTATTTAAATTATCTGAAAATAACTTATGTTTTAAAAGGGAAAAGGTATCAAAAATTATATATTTCAAACACTACTGGATGGAGGGAAGCCTAGAAAAGGAAGCACGATTGTTGAGGTGGTTCTGAAATCTTTGTCCTGCAATGTCTAAGTTGCTGGGGCAGAGGGGGTTCTCTGTTTTAACTTGGAATACCTCGCCAAGGGTCTTTGGTCACTGCAGCTCCACCTGGTAGTGGCTTATTTACATATTCTAAAGGACTACATAGTGTGGAGCTCAGGTTCCTTCAGGATCTCACCCTTCCCAGCTCTTCCAGCCTCATCTTTGGCTAATCTGACTCCCCTCTCTCCCCCACCACTACCACAGGTCCTGATTGTGTAGTAATACCAGCTTCTTTGAAGTTTCCTGAGCACACCATACATGATCATTCTTCAGCCTGAGCAGGTGTACCTGCTTGGAAAACCTGTTCCTATCTCACTCCTCCCCTCCCTTATGTTTTCCCAGCAAATTGTACCTAATGTTTTAAAATCCGCGCAAGCACAACCTTCGCCATGAACCCATCACTGACTCAGCAGCATGGTGTTCTGTACCTCTATTGAGCCTCATATCTATCTCCATCTGAGCATTATCATACCATGCCATTTCTGTTCACTGTTTGGTTTGCATCTGTTTCCAAACAAAACTAAAAACTCCTTGGGAATGAGGACTGTGCCGGTTCGTCTTTCTATTTCCAATTCTACTCCCTAATAGACCACTTGATACAAAACATAGGCTTGATGCATTCTGCAAATGCCAATGACAGTGCAAGAATGAATGAATCAACAGGGTGAGCATGTTTCCATAAACATAGCTGTCAGAACTGACCATAGCTAATTGGATGATGAGCATTTAAGCTATTAGCCTATAGTTCCTACAACACCCCTACTTAGGAACATGTTTCTGTTTTCAGGCTTTGAATTCATCTACCCTTGTCCAAGCATGTGGCATCACATAAAAACAGGTTTCCAATCCCCCTGAGCACTCACAAATTTAGTCCTGAATCACCTGTCCTAACCTACTCCACACACTGCACTCCATGTGTTTCTGATCCTTGTGGCCTGTGACCTCATTACACAATCTCCTGTTTCCAACCTCACCACACTCTTTAGGCCTGAACTTGGTCTTGCATTTCTTGCTATGGCCTGGAATCTTCTCCTTACTATAATCTGAATTCTCTCTTTGTGTTCATGGTCAACTATGTGCAGGTGCCTCTTAGTTGCCAGCCAGCCCTGAGAACACTTGGTTAGAGCTCTTGCCTAACTCCACCCAGCCTTCTGAGTGGAACACAAATACAAGGGGTGACTTTGAATCACTAGTTGCAGGAAATTGGGCCATTCTGCAATAAAAAAGTAAATGAGGGGAGAATGGAGTCAAAATTTTGATCTATATGTCATGTCAGCTGGTACCTATTATTTCATTGTGGAAAATAATCTTTAATATTCATACAATTAAGATAAAAATGCATTGAGATGAGGGAAGAGAAAAATATCTTAGAAAAGTATAGAGATAAACAATGAAGAGGTGAATGAACATTATCAAAGAAACCAATTTGGTATAATTACTTTTGCTGAGTATTTAGGGGAGAATAGTTTTTTTCTGATCCTGAACCTACCTAAAAGATCTGGTCAAAGTCCTGCTGTAGAAGAGGTTGAAGGAAAGAGATTGAAAAGAGACTACCTAGACAGAAAGAGTCCAGGCCTGATACCCTGAAACTTTCTATCAGTCTGTCATCTATGGAATCTTTATATTTCACTGTTACATGAGAGAAATAAACGTCTGTGTTGTGTGTGTGTGTGTGTGTGTGTGTGTGTGTGTGTGTGTGAGTGAGAGAGACCAATCTTATACAAGAGTAAATGAATTAAGGTTTGATAAGTAATTATGCCAGAAATTGGAAGAAGAGGAGACACTAGTGCAGAAGATGCTAGTGGTAAAGACTAAAAATAATTTGAGGCAGACAGACCTGGGCTTGAATCTCAAACCTGTACTTTTTAGACAAGGAGACATTAGAGAAGTCACTTAGCTATGCTTTGTCAATTTCACCATCAATAAAATGAGAATAAATATAACAAACTTTCAAGTTGTGTTAAGGATTAAATGTAATAATTAATGAAGAATGTTTGGTTCAGTATTGTTTGAGAATGTGTCTCTATTGTGCTGATGTCTGCTCTGTCCTAGGAAAAGGTGGGGGCTTAATTTCTTCTACTCTGGTCAGTGTCTAACTTTGTAGGTAAGAATAGTGCCTGACTCTCCAATGGCAGCAGTTATTCCATTGTCACTGATGAACCAGAAAATGATTTAACTTTCGTGTGGGTTCCTTTTCTTCAAATCAGGTTCTCTCCATCTTGCTCAGGAATATGCTCTTGGATATTCCATTCATTCCAGTTGCTTAGACCAAAATCTTTGGAGACGTCATTACTTCCTCTCTTTCACCCATATGCAATCCAAGGGCCAGTTCTGAGAGTTCATCACCTTCATTGCTAGCATCACAGTTCAAGTTACCTGAAATATTGCTAATGCCTCCTAAATGATCTTGCTGATTCTACCCTTGTTCCCCTATAGTCTTTTATGAAAAAAGAAGCTAACGTTATCCTTCGAAAACATTTTTCAGATCCGTATACCTTCTCTGCTTACAAATCTCTCAATGGCTTCTCATTTTACTCAGAACAAAAGTCAAAATTCTTTTGATGGCTTATGAAGCCCTACATGATCTGACCTCCTGCTTCCTCTAATACCATATTTCCTATGATTTTCACTCTTTCTCCCATGTTTACCCACACAATCTACACTGGCTTCACATTGATCCTGGAACATTCCAAACACATTCCTGTCACCCAGCACTGGAACACTGTTCCTCCAGATATCTATGTGACTTCCTCCCTCACATTTCTAAGATCTCTACTAAAATCACCCCTTATAATAGAGGCCTACTGCCTTGGCCTGTGTTTCCCCAAAAGCAGAGCCTGAGACAAAGATTTGAATGCAGGTAGTTTTGAGGAAAATGACTGCCACAGAAATAAGTCAGGGAGAAAAGAGAAAAGACTAAACCAAAGATATTATTAATTCAACTCACTGTTGTGGGCAACCAGAGCTCTTGCTGGGTCCCTTTTGGGGTAATGAAGAATACTGCCCCCCCCCGAGAATAGCTTGCCCAGATGTGGAAGAAGCAAGTATCTATCTACCAGCCCCCTCTCTAATCTGTCAAAGTTTACCCATCGAAATGTTATTCCCTTGAGCAAGTGAGCTCATGTGTTCACCACCATGGTTAAGGGAAAAAACTCAGTGAGGCAGAGAGGCCACCTGACAAAGACTAGAGATACAAGGTACAAATAAACTGAGGTGCTGCTGGATGCCTATATGAATTTGGCCACTAAATCAAAGGGCTAAATAAGAAAGATGGTGGAGGAGATATGAGACAGGGCTCAAGAGTGATCTCTGCTTCCCTAATCACTTTATCCCAAGTAGTACCCCACCCCTACCCTGTCCCTCTCTATCCCCTTATTATAAACTCATGTATTCACTTATTTATAGACTTCAAGTTCTTCCATACTAGTGTAAACAGCATGAGATTGGGGGTCTAATATATTTTGTTTACTACAGTATTTCCATTTCCTGGGGTGGTGTCTGATACATAGTAACAAATATTCCTAATGAATGAATGAATGTTTTAGTATATATAAACTGATACGTCTGTATTAGAGAAGGAGAGAGAATGAGAAAGAGAGAGAGAGAGAGAAAGAGAGAGAAAGAAAGACTATCTTTATATAGTCCAGATATGTTGGTGATTTTGTTTTGCCTTTGACTTATCTGTCCATCCACCTTTTCTTTCAACCCGAGATTCTGGGTTTTTCCTAAGTGAAGTAATCCAGGTGTAAGCCAAAAGGTGTAAACAGAAGGCCTGTTGATGCAATGGACCAGTAGTTCTTAAATGCTAGCATGCATCAGAATCACCTGAAGGGCTTGTTAAAGCACAGAGAGCTGAGCCCACACCAAGGCTGTCTGGGGCCTGAGAATGTGCATTTCTTACAAGTCCCACTGCTACTGCTGGTCTGGGGACCACTTTTTGGGAACCAGTGCACTAGACTGTTCTCGTAGCCTCCTGAAGAAGGCAACTTTCCACTCCATAGCCAGGCCCTGAAAGGAGGAGACCCAAGGGAAGAAGGTTTATTTCATTTAAGCTGTACACAGTCCAACAGAGCCCTGCTTCTTGGAGACTTTACAAGGTCACCATTCAACATGGGATTTACTTACTACATTCAGCTAATCCCGGTGAAGACTTTGGGCCTGTTTAAGAGCTCTCTTTACAGTCAGCAAAAGGACCATATTTTTAAAATAAACCGTATCTTTCTTTAATTGGCATGTCTAAGTGGAAGCAGAAAAACAGGATATGAAGACCAGAGTAACAAGAGGGAATATCTCAGAAATCATGAGGGAAATGAGAAAGGGCAATCCCTATTTGGGGACAGAGTTCTTTTATGGTTGATAACTTTGTAGGAATCAAACTGATTTCTTTTGAAGAGGGGAAGAAATCTCAAGACAAGTGATTAGCTCTCCATTCCACAGGAAAAGGTAGTTCAATGTCAGCAATGGCCTCTGCTACTATTGCTTTTAATGCCATCGTTCCCAATCAAAACCAGCTGTCGGCTGCCCTGGGTGATGTGGGGACCAAATCAGATGTGAGAGACCTAGAGACCGTGTGCCTGTAGCGGGTCTTTGCCTTTGCTTCCCACAGTGCCATGTAGGAGGTGGTGGGGATGCAGGATGCTCTTCCAGAAAATTAAACCTCTCATGATTTGCCCCACCCTCCCACACCATTCCACCCCCTTAAACAAATTTGGCCACTTCTTACTAATAGAGTCTATTTCCGGGTTAGAATTCAGTAGAGTGAGTATTTTTCAACAATAAATGCAGTTTGTGATTCCATTAATAGCCTCTTATGGCACAAGATTAACAAAGCTAATTATTATAATTATTAGAGAATATAAAATGAATTTACTAGCTGAATTTAATCGACTAGCTAATCTACCAGAGAGTTGAATCTCTCTCAAGCTGGGGAAGTTTTTATTCCTGTTGGTTATGACAAACTTGGGAATTTTATTCAAAGCTTATCCTAATTCCAGAAAGGACTGCTAATCATTTTGCACGCTGCAACTCTGCTGGAATTAGGCATCCTGTTGTAGACTAAGAGTTGAAGCTGTAGTTCTTTATTAAGCCTTTTAAAGTATATACATGCTTACAGTATAAGGTACATATATAGAGATATATGTAAGGTATATCAGATATATATATATATATATATATATATATATATATATATATATATTACATAAACAAAGATGTGCACAGTATAAAGGTAAAAACAATGACCTATAGGCCAAATTTGAGCCTTTACAAATAGCCTTTACATGTCTCATCGGAAATCTCTGACAATCTTGAAAGCATGTCTCATTCTCAAAGTCTTGTCAATATCATAACTCTTCACATAAGTGAGAAGAGCAAATAAAGATTTGTAACGATCCTTTTAGAGTGAAATATAGAATTCTTTCTTAGGCTTTATCATATGGCAAAATTACAGAAAATATAACAAAGTTCTATGCCTAAATATATTAAATTTTCCCTTATCCATTTTCATATCCTGCCCCAAAATGAGAAGCTTAACTATATTGCTTTATTTTATGTGTTCCCAGGACGGATTTAATAGAAGTTGCATGTGTGGGTTCTCACCCACTCAGTCCTGCCAAAGGTGCAACGTGCCTTTGGAAGCTGTGTTGCACACCTGAAATTGAGCTGTTCACCTGAAATTGTTCTGTTGTTTTGAGCAGGGGAGGATGGAATTCAAACTTCTGAAGTTAACCACTCAGGAGAGACTATGTCCAATTCAACATTTTTTAAATTGGAGGCATTTTGAAAAATCTGAAAGTGGGTTGGGAGCAGCAAGGTGGCACCCCCGGAGGTACTTCCAAGGTTCTGTGATGTGCTGGTCTCCCTGGGCAGCCCCTTTTAGGTGAGCCAGAGTGAGAGGTGTGGCGCAATAAGCCGTAGAATCTCAACGGGGCCCCTAAGAATATAAAAATAGGGACCCTGAACACCAACGCAACTCTAGAGTTAAACACACACAAGATCTTTTTTTAATGTTAAGCAAATGCATGGACATTTAGTCTGCTTTACTGTAAACCGCCGCATCCCAGCAGCATTAACGCTGAAGAGGCGTCTAAGGGCCCATTCAAAGCAACTCCAGAAAATGCTTCTTGTGCAAAAAAGCAAATCTCAGAGCAGGGGAGCAGGGCTTCACCACTTTGTTGTCGTTTTTGTGCTTATTTGGGCAATAAATATGAAGCAAATTACAGATTGAATACTACTAAGACCCATTTTTGTTCTATGTGCTTTAAGAATCTAATTTGTTTACAGCAAATCTGGATCCAAGTGTGTGTGTGTGTGTGTGTGTGTGTGTGTGTGTTTAGGTGTGTATAGCTTACTCAGTAGATGCATAAATGGTTGATGGATTTTCATCGTGAATTTAGAAACCATGTGGCAATGCTAGGTCACCATACACTGTAATATGTCATGAGCCCCCTTTGTGCCCATGCCCTACAGAACCCTATCTACAGCCAGGCCGACAGCCGTGCGGTGTGGGCCAGAGGGCTCAGAGCAGCTTCCTTCTGTGCCCCCAAAGCGGGAAGGACCCTCTGGGGATCTGATCGTCATCCAACATAAAGGACTATGGCGGAGCAGGTCTAATGAATAATAAAAGGGATAAAATTCAGAAGTGCCTTTTGTCTAGATGCCACAGAATCTTTTTGGAACCAACCAGAATCTTGAAAATGATCATAAAAATGCCCCTTCCTTTGGGGTTCCCCTTATTTTAGAGAATACCCAGGCTAAAAAAACTGCTCTAGAGTGTTCATAGATGGGAGATTTTTCAATTATGGGAAAAAATGAATATTCCTTGTATCCGGAGAGAATTGGATACAAGGATTTTGGAAGCAGAAACCAGATGGAAGTTAAGTTTGGAGGTTTAACCAGAAGATGATCTGAGAGCAAGGACACATTACACCTTATTCCTATGTGATAGCACATAGTTGGCCTCGCTGAGTCAATGGGGCAGAAAAGGGGAACACAGCCAGAGAACCGTGGCTTGGATCTCGGGCTCTAGTTTCTGGAGATGACAAAGGGTACAGTTCTAGATCCGGAGTTTCTCATCTACAATAAGGGAGGTTGACTAGAAACCTCCAGGTTTCTTCCCAGCTCTCAGATTTTACAACTACCATAACTCAAATAACGTATGGTTCTATTGCTACTATTTCCAGGCACCTACACTGATATCTGTGAGAACCATAAACAAGGGAATAGAAGACATGTGTTTCTTTACTCCTTACTTTATGGTAGGGCTAACGCTATAAGAATACTTACAGGGTCTGCTGTTTACATGCCTGGCCAATAGGCCAGGATAAGTTTTACAGAATCAACCATCGTGTTTGCATTGCTGCACTGAGTCACTGTAGCTATGAAATATTATGGCAGAATCATGTCAGAAGACAAATTGCAGGGATAAGATGAAAAGTTTCTTTGCCTCATTCAGGCCAAATATTTATTATAAAAATAAATAAATAAGGTCTAGGGTGGTCTGGCCATCCAGGCTGTTGGTATATGATCTCCTAAACTAGTGATGGCGAACCTTTTGAGCTCGGCGTGTCAGCATTTTGAAAAACCCTAACTTAACTCTGGTGCCATGTCACATATAGAAATTTTTTGATATTTGTAACCATAGTAAAATAAAGACTTATATTTTTGATATTTATTTTATATATTTAAATGCCATTTAACAAAGAAAAATCAACCAAAAAATGAGTTCGTGTGTCACCTCTGCCACGCGTGTCATAGGTTCACCATCACTGTCCTAAACCGACTGCCTCATTGGACAGTCCTATGCTTTGTCCAGTCATTAGATACCTGGTCTTTGAATTTGAATATAAGCTGTCTAAACAGCAGCAGTAATAAGCAAGATAAATCAGATTCACGGGCCTCATTAGTTGCTCATCCTGATCAACAGTAGGCTCTGTTATGGCATTTAACTGGTCCCCCTGCTGAATGAAAGTCAGTGGGAAAATAAACAGCATTATTTTTGAGCTTTGCAATCATGGTCATTTAAATGTGCAGATATGGTTGTATTATGAACTAAGAAAATATCAAGTGCCTATGACACTCAAAGAATACTTGAATCTATTAAAATGTTACAACATTTTTCTTCACCTATATAAACACCAAGTAGTGATGGGTTTAGAGAGAAAGGAAACATCTTTTAATATTATATAATCAGCCAGCTATGAGTCTATCTTAATTCCAAAGACCTTCTGACCAGCTGCTGTTTCAGTATTCTCCTGATGCACATAAAGTGAGCTTTTCCCATGAAACATGCCGAAGACTCCCGGGCCCATGGTGCAACTTGTGCTTGAAGGACTCAGTGTTCTTTTACAGAAGCGCAAACACATAACATTGCAAACTATGTTGGGGCGCACACACACGTACACACACATACATGAGAGTCATCACTTCACCCTGGACATTTGACATGATTGGTATATTGCAGAACATGTCCTGCTTCTCCATGTTTTAAATTTGAGCTGCCGCTAATCAAAGCACAAGCCTTATCCTTGGCAGCAGCACGACCAGATGTGCAGCCCCTGGAAGGAATCGCTCCAGCAGCGTCATCTGGCTATCGCCATCCCTGCCCGGTTTCTCCAGCCCATCCCGAAGCAGCAATCCTGCGTCTCATGCCAGCTTCATCTACTTTCACACCGTTCTTTTGTCCATGGGAGGAATTGGTTCACCTTAAATGTCTCTATATTGAGAAGGAACAAATCATGAATACGATGAATTTTTACTTGTAAATTATTGAGAAGATGAAAAAGGTTTTCCTTGCTTTCATGTGTAGTAGAATGTTCTGTTCATAAAATGAGGGACTGGGCTGAGCAACAATACACAGATGCATGACCTGCTCTGGAACAGAGCTGAATTCTTAATCATTCTACCGAACATTGAAGCCACACATGTTTGCATGTAAAAACTCAACCATGGGCTCCCCTTAAACAAAGAACCATTGTTTGTGGTTTTGGCCCCAGGGTCTCCTGGGCTTCTGTGGTTCTAGGCAGAAATGGTAATTCAATCAGTTCAACAACACACAAAATAGGAACTGATTCTGGCAGATTGCTCAGTTTCGAACATATTCAACCCCTATTTAAAACAATTTTGCCTGATTTTCATGGAGGCTTCATGGTAATGGCATGCATTACTTCAGCATGAAGACAAAACACTGATTTTCCCTAGCAGTTTTGCTATAAAAAGGAAGCAATTTCCATCCAATCTTACCAAATTAATTGTCCTGCATCTCTTAAGGTTGCTGCCGCTAATGGACAAAAGGTACTCCAAAATACTTTGAAAATTATTTGAAACAAGAAAATAAAAGAAGGGCAGAACAGGGATGTTTCAGAAAAGACTGGTGTAGTAACTAAAACTCACTTTATTTTTTAAAAATATATTTTTATTGATTTCAGAGAGAAAGGAAGAGGGAGATAGAGATAGAAAAATCAATGATGAGAGAGAATCACTGATTGGCTGCCTCCTGCGTGCCCCCTACTGGGGATTGAGCCCACAACCAGGCATGTGCCTTGACTATTTGGATTTGAATCGTGACCTCCTGGTTCATAGGTCAATGCTCAACAACTGAGCAACACAGGCTGGGCTGAATCTCACTTTGTTAAAAGAACATCAGTATTATTCTTACGTACCCAGGAACAGTTTCTCCTATACTTTCTCATGTTGTCCATGGTGTAAACTTATTGATTTATTGCCCAAATAGTGCTGTGTTGCTAAAGACAGTTTCTATCCTAATTTTCTAAAATTCTTCACCATTCAAGTGGATGGAAATATTTACTCAACACTGAAGAGGTGTGGTCTGATGGACAGATTCAACAGTGTGGAATTCCTCAGCTGTTCTATTTCTATGTTCAGTGTTCTCTGTGATTTGGATAAGATACTGACTATCCTAACAGTGGGATGAATTGGCATCAATGGCATTAGGCAATTTGAGTTCTCATTTTTGGCACTGTCAATAGCTAGCTCTTAATTTCTCTGGGCTTCAGGATTCTAGTCTGTAAAAAAGATTAGCAGTTTTCCAATTCCTTTAACACCGAAATTCATTTATTAAACAAAACCTCCAATATATAAAAAAGATGAAAGAAATTCAGATATTAGTGCTCATCTTTGTAAATTCAAATTCATAATATGTTGACTTGCCCTCCAGTCACCCCTGAGACCATAGAGATGAGAGCACCTCACTCTAGGTGTGCTGGAAATTTCAAAGGATGCCAATTCCCTGAAGATTTTATGCAACTGCTTTATGAATACAACCTCTTGGGTTTTTATGATCAAATAAAACCTTTAGCGTTCAGTCATAGTTAATTTAGGTTTTCTTTCCATGCAGCTGAATCTAATCCTAACCACGCAAGATGTGTTTCCCCCCAAGAAACAAAAATGTTGAATTACTGTTCATTCCTGTTTTGCCTAAGATCTGCTCAGGGAGGAGTCCTGGAACCAGAGGGATTCAGTGATTTCTTGTGCAACCTTTGCTCCCCGACATTTCCTATTATTCTTCCTATCACTGAAGATCTTACATCTTCGCAATTTTAAAAAGGCAAAGTAACTCACTTGTATAGGGTTTGGAGAAGAAAGGCAAAGATAAAATTGACAGAGATGAAAGAAAGTGAATGCTCTCTCTCTCTCTCTCTCTCTCTCTCTCTCACACACTCTCACACACACACACACACACACACACACAATCACATGAGTTGGGGTAGGATCTAGGTGCTGTACATTGTATCCCATTCCCTGTAAAACATGCTGTCCCTGTGTGCACTTTAGTAGGTAGTATTAGCCATGTAGAGATAGGTAAGACATCCCCCATGCTCAAATTCATGTACAAACTAGTGGGGTGAACAAGCACACCAACTAATAATATCCTCCCAAAATTAATTGTCTTTCCTGGAGCATTTTCTATGATGGGCTCTCATTATTCCCTCCCTGGCCTGTGTTCCTTTCTATGTGTACACAGTAGTCACTGACTTCTCTACCTAAATAAGCATCCTACCGCTCTAGTGCCTTTTTCTTTACAGCGGGTACCACCTCCTGACCTACTGCACCTTTTTGTTTCTCTGTGTAGTGACTCCACCCCCCTCACCCTGGAATGAAAGCACAGTGAGGGCAAAAACTCTATTTTGTCCTCTGTTTTCTTTCTAGTGCCTGAAAAAGTACCTGGCACATAATGGGCTTTCAATAAACATTTATTGAACAGATCAATGTTAAAAAGGTTCTTTTGCTTTTGAGCCAAGACATACCATGGTTACTTAAGTCTATCTCACTTTAATTTTATGTCTGGATTCATTTTGTTTTATTTTTCTCCTTGTACTGGTGAAAGAAAGCTATCTACATCTAATGCTAATGTCTTGACAGTAAAATGAGATACTAAATGACAACTTCTTTCAAATAATCCTTGATAAGCATTCTGGAATCACATCAAATAACTTGTGTCTTTTCCATATGACAAACTTGTCAATTCCTAGGAAGAGTTATCATATCCAACCTTCCTGCAGCCTCACTGAGAGTCGCTTATTCAACCTAAAAGTTTGCATTCCCTAAACTATTTCTCATATGGCTTATCAGGGCTCTTCATTATTCTTGTTCCATGCCTCCCCCAGTTGTACCTTAATTTGTCAAAATTCACTTTCACATGTGATGCAGCCTTGACTCTGATGCTCGGGGTGAATTGTGTGCAGCACAGTGTAGAACAGACTCTCAACTCCCTTGTCTAGATAGCTATGTTTCTGACAATGCTACCTAAGAGACATTTGCTTCCACTCTTAAGTCATATTTTCTTCTTTCATATATCTCGTAAGTATTATGGCATTTTAGGTGTGAAGAGAAGGATGACTGCTTAATAGTTAGTTCAGTCCAACCCCTACCATGTAAGTCAAGAGGAAGCAGCCTTCTCCCTAAAGGGCAGAGAAGTGCAAGCCTGGGGGGATTCAGGAAATACGTAGCCAGCCCAGAAAGGGATCCTAGTGGGAAGGAGTGAACTTGTCCACTGCACAGAGTATAATCTTATGCAAATTATGATGTTTCCCACAAACACATCTTCCAATAAATAACTAGGCTGCTCATTCAGTACTGACAAGAGTTTTAAGGCTATTTCTACAAGATACCAAAACATCTGGAAGAAGAGAGGTAAAAATCATCCAGATGTTTGAGGAATGATAGGATCAGGATGGCAGCTCATTGCAGCTGCCATAGTCCCTTTTTTTGGCACTTTTACAAGAACTCATTGAACTGCTTATGTTCCTTCAGTATATCAGCTTCACACACACACACACACACACCTGGAAAATTGTGAAGGGCTTCTATAGCTTTTCTAAGGGAAGGAAAAAGATTTAGATTTCTATCTTCAAGGTCTACAACAATGGAATTCATCAGTTTGAGATTACTACTTATACTGGAAAGTTGCAATGGAATTTGGATTTTAATTTTTCAATGATTTTAATCCTTCGGAACTTTTTTGTTTAATGCCAGAACCATGTCGGTTCCCATGATGATAAACATCAAGTACCTGCTTGTAGCACTTGCAGCTTTTAACTTGTTAGTCATCTCATCTGCAACTGACTGACCTCTATCTAATATTCTCTTGCTCTCCAGGATTGTGGGAGTCCATGGCAACACAATTGTGGCTTCATGATACTTTTCACACAAATCTGACATCTTCAGATAGATCATTCAGTGAAGTATTAAATATTGAAATAATGACTCTCCATGGCTTTGCCATTATTGGAAGGACCAGGAAAATAAAAAAGAGAGACCACAGAGAATTACTAGTATATAAGAGTCTGTTTCCATAAATATACTTTTCTGCCAAAAAGTATATAGATTCCCTTTACTTGAGCTCATACTCTGAGTTATAGTTGATTTTCCAGCATAAAAAAGACATATCACAGTGCCTAACTGAATACGAAAGTCAACGCAGACTTTTTTTCCCTTTTTGCCGTGAAAAATCCTACTGTGATAATTAGGGAAATTTCTAATGCACTGACAAATGGGAAAAATAAAAGAGCATATTGAAAAATATAAAAATTAATAGCACCACCTATTGGTTTCAAAATAAATATTGAAATTTTTCTACTTTTACTAATTATGAAGAATAGTATAAAAAGAAATTATTATTATTTTAAGTCATATGAAGATTGCAGTTTTTTACTTCCCAATGATGCTATGGAAATTTTTTAAACAAAATACATATTCAGGACAAATATAGATTAAAGCTTTATATACCAGGGAAGTAAAGTAGAATCGAGATTTTTTTATTCAGGTATTACTTGTGCTGAGTTGTCTTAAGTTTTTCAAATCACCCTTTGAGTGTTATTTCTAAACTGATGAACTGTGTTAGGCTGCACTTTCTCTATTGGCCAACTGGGACAGAGGGGTTGACACAGGCCTGGCTTTTAGTTTCACCATTTATGTCTTCCCCTAAAAGCTGGAGAGGATGCTGAAAAATCTTCCAATAGATTAAAGTCTCATAGCATTGGCTACTCCAGACCCTCATTCAGATGGTCTTCACCCTTTATTCAGTCCAGCTTCCATAACAATGAGGGGGCCTTTGAAGGCATCTAAAAATGTTCCTTTATTTTTTAAAAAAATATATATTTTTTTATTGATTTCAGAGAGGAAGGGAGAGAGAGATAGAAACATCAATGATGAGGGACAATCATTGATCAGCTGCCTCCTGCATGCCCCCTACTGGGAATCGAGCCTGGAACCCATCATGTGCCTTGACCAGGAATTAAACCATGACCTCCTGGTTCATAGATTGCTGCTCAACCACTGAGCCACACTGGCTGGGCTAAAAGTGCTTCCTTTCCAGCCTGCGTTCAGCATGTGCCAGTTTGCATCTTTTTCCAGAATGCAGGGCCCTTGCTAGGGCGCGAGGGAGGAAAGAACCATGTTGTCCCTTTCCCACACATTAGGAAGCACGTAGACAACGCTCCTTATGGAAACTCCCTTTCCCACCCTTGGGACAACTGGGTTTCTGAAAGGATCGCTGTAAGTCTGTAATAGAGCTTATAAACATATTTGTCTCTTTGACCCTCTTTCTTCTACATGGAATATTTTTAAAATCAAGTTTCCCTTTTTAAAACTCGAAGTGAAGTGAGGGCCTTGAGGGCATCAAACATGACATCCTGGCCCTAATGTTTGCAGTAGGCAAATGATCTGGAAAACTGAACTTTAGACAGACGGCCTCAGAATAGAACTAAATTAAAAATGATCTCATTTAGACCCCACATTAAACACAGGTTTTACATGGCTTCTCTTCCTTTAGCCAAATAGTCACTTCTCCAAAATTTCAACAGGCATTAAAATACGAAGATGACTAAATTTGAAAGCATGGGAGAAGAAACAAAACAACACAAAAATACTTCTGGGATCTGAGATGAGTCAATCAGAGGGAAATACACACATTGTCTTCGGGGAAGGAATAATTACACTGAACTGCATCAAATTACACTTTTGTAAGTCAAACATTGTCACACAGTCTACACTTTACGTAATTCAATCAAATATTAAAGTGAAGGCAAAAACAGCACTGTCTTGTTTAGAAATAAAAATAAAAGGGATAAGAGGAAAGGAGACAATAATGCTTCATATACTTTAAATAGTAAGAATTCACGTATCTTTCTTAACCAAAACCTTCAAACTGCTTCATCTTAGTTCCCTCTACGACTAGCCTGGTGCTAATAGCTAATCATGACCATTTGCTATTACTTTACTATCAAATGCACTGCTTCTCACCCAGTTTTAAAATTTGTCCACATTTGGAACTACCTGTCTTTACTGTAATAGAATTCAAAATGGGGTCCATTTATCTTATACTAGGAGTGTTTTTTAATGTTATTTTGCCTTGTTTTTTAGGTTTTTTTTTGAAAAGATTGGGAACAGCCACAGCCCTAGTAGAGGCAGAATCCTTTAAGACTCACCTCATTTCATTCTCCCCCACTATTCTGCACAGGCTTCACACTAGGCAGCCTTCACACCCCTCCCTGCGGGTCTTACTCACAGAGCAAGCCATAATAACAAGCTTCTAGGCCCTGGCTGGCTTTTTGGCTCAATGGAACAGTTTCGTTGCCAAATCCTGCTCCGAGGCCTTCATGGGTTTATCCTTACATGCACCTTGGTGACGTGCTGTATTTTGTCTCGTCCAAGCGCAGGTTCATTTTCTATGTCCTCTGGTTGCGGTTGCAGGGGACCAAATGCCTGCATCTGCAGGGGAAGGAAGCCCTCATACATTTTCGCCCTTTCCTCTGAAAAAACATCACCCTGTTGTGCATGTGGAGAGAAGCATGTTAGCAATAAGAGGAGGAAATGATGGTGTCAGCTGGGGCTCCGAGAGACAGTCCAGATGAAATTTAAAGAGGGAGTTGTGGTGACGGGTTGTTGTTGTTTTTTTGAGAAAACTGGGTGATGTGAGTTTTGAAACCTTCAGCCCATAGTCTGGACACGGCTAAAACATACCAAAAAGCTTAGCTCAGATCTGCAAGGTTAACTTCTTCTAAACATAAAACCAGGAAATGTGGAAGGTTTGTTCTTTCTCTTTAATAAAGTACATTAACAACCTGCTTTGGGGAACACGGATCTTTTTATGGAGTAAGAACTAGCTCTTTAAAAACAGGAATTACGCGCGGGGAGGGTGTTTATTTATGCACCCATAAATATACACACATGCAATGATTATTAATATTTACATGCACATACACGTATGGAAATAATTGTCTCCGAAACTGGTTTAGATCTAGAAACAATTGGCAGACAGAAAAAGGAAAACTGAGAATGGTCCAGTCGACAAAACCATCCCAAAGGACATTCCTAACAATGGGAGACTGATAGCATAATAATCCCCATAAAAGTAACATGGGGGAGGGAGAAGGGAGTGGAGGCTTCATTAGGGTTTTTTTTACATGGATCCATCTGAAAGGTTTTAGCGCCTAAATTCTTTTCAAAGCCATTTTTATTTAAGTGCGCAGAAATAGATTGGCAGCTTCAAATGAGGAGTAGGTGGGTGTCAGAGTCTTGGCAACTCCCGGGCGTGCGTTTGCTAGATGGAGGGAGGAAAGGAGAAAGCAAGCCCTCCCTTCTAAAAAGACATTTCCACTGCAAACGTGCCACACTGTCCACGACAGACCGTGTGTTTTGTTCTGCCCGTGCAGGATTCGGGTTGATTTTTATCCCTGTACAATACACCACCATGGAATATTTCCATGTTTGGCTACATTGACAAAGAGAACGAAACCAAACAGAACAAAACAAAAAAAAGATGCTCACACAACCCACACAACACAAAATGGGATTGTGTTCCTTTGTTTTGCGTTTGCCGTAACCCAGATTGTGGTAATTATCTCTCTGGCTTGACAAGCCTTTTCTTTCATTCTAAAGGCAGTTTTTGGAATCGCGTTACACTTTAACTCAGTTTAACAAATAAGAGTAGTCTGGCAAAATGGCACCATGTGCTTTCCACAAATATTTGTGGTATAGGCAAGCTCTCAATGTTTTTATTATGCCCAAGGTTCTTTGGTTTAAAAGCAAGTGGGATAATGTAAAGAAGAAAGGGAAGCAGGGGTTTGGGAACTGGGTGTGTGTTGGATGCACTTGCAGAGCCTCCTGTGCCAGAGAGGGAACGAGGAAAGATACAGCTTAAAAATAACCGGGGGAATAAAAAGAGGGGAAAGGTTTGGAGGCCTCTAGCAGAGCACATTTGCCCTGGCTTGGGCTCCAGGCTAATAATGGAATAATAGCATTTGGCGCTTGGAGCCCCGAGAGGCCACAAGGCGCGCACTGTAGGCTGCGCGCTTCACACGTTTGCTCGGCTCTGTAGTCAGGACAAAGAATCCTAGAACAGAGGCAAAGTAAGAAGGGGTGAAAGGGAGAGCCTGCACTCAACTTTGCTGTAATAGGAATACGCATACACTGTGTTACAGATGTTCCTCATCGACGCAGGCTGGCACATAATTATGCTCTGTGCTTCATAATATTTTAATGAGCTTTTTCTCCAAATAGCAACAGAAATGAACAATAAGAAGCTCTTAGGAAGGGAAAGTTGGTGTTTTTGTCCCTGGGAAAAGAAATTCTTATAATAGGTTATGTTAGAATGGCAGAAAAAAGCACCGGTCTGGGTTTATTGAAATTGAATTGAGTCTAAAATATCGTTTCTGAAGATAGTTTCTTTTTTTTCTTTTTCTTCAACTTTAACAGTTCATTCAGGCTAAAGGAATAACAAAACAGGGATTATAGCGTAATTCTGGTGGATTGTTTCTCTCTCTTCCCCTTTCTCTCTCTTTTTCTCTTTTTAGGGAAAAGAAAAAAAGCCCTTAAGAGGAACTGTTGCAACAGTGCTGTTAATATATTGTGCCAATTAAAGTCTTGAAATAAATAACAAACCACTTAATATGTGTTGTAAATGTCGTGCTGATTTAAGCATTGTTACACATAGATTACATCTCTTCAGGGATGGATGGCTGAGTCCTTAATAAAGGTTTTTCTTTTCGAGTGTGTGTGTGTGTGTGTGTGTGTGTGTGTGTGTTCCCTATTTTTTCTTTTTTCTTTTGCTGTAAATTCCAATAAGGAGCCGAAGTTTGATATCTGCAATAATGCAGCCAATTTTTAGCATTGCTACCCCTACAAGAAAAATAATTACTTGGGGCCATGTTTAGTGTTTCATGAGAGAGAGAGACAAAGAGACAGAGAGACACAGAGAGAGAAGTCTATGGCAAAATTAGACTATGTACCTTATTTTGAGATGTAATCCTTTAAATGGTTCTTTGCACAAACCTCTTTTTTTTTTATCTTAGGATGAGTTGAGTGAAGGAGCTTAGTATCTGAACTTGTGAGTAGTAAAATTATAAGAACAATAATGAATACAGAAACCTCTGGATGCTATTTGGGGAAGGAAAACAAAATTTCCATATAAAATATTGTATAGTCAGGTATGGAGGATAGATATTGTCATCCTAATTTGTAGATTAAAGAGCATAGATATTTATTTTTCAATTGTTAGTCAGAATCTCCATTTCTCCTTTCATTTACTCAATTTGATGGTTTTCATTACTGACAGAATATCTCCTACCCCTTCCTCTTTTTGTAAATCCCACTGTGGTATATGCATAGATTAACCATGGGGGTCAGTTCTCTTCTCAGGGGGTCCATTAGATGACTAGGCTTAAATAAGTCAAATTTGTTTTCATTTTGTGCATTTTGAAATTAGGAAATGATGAACAAAAAAAGTGGACCCGAAGGATATATTCCTATGAAATAACTTTCAGAAAAGTTCCTGAAATATTTCAAGACAATTTATTGCCAACCCTTCCTATATCTCTTCTTCTTTGGATTGTAAAACAAATTAATAAGGAAGACCGGAGGCACTAAACTTACCAGGCTCTCAAAATCAGAATTTATATAACAAAAATTGAATTACAATGCGTACAGTTTGATGGCAAGTTTATTTTAATATTCAAATTTTTTAGATGTGGATACCCTATGTAAGACAGTTTTGTTAACCTAATCAACCAGATATTCAGTTAATGATCTGAATATTACTCACTGCTATCCTGGGTAAATGCCCTGCAGTGGTACATCATTTCTATAAACATATCTATTGATTTTTTAAAAGGAGTTTTCTGTGTACATACATAAACTTATATAAAAGAAATAACATGAGCATGTCTGGCTTTTGATGAAACAACCATTAAAACAGCTAAGTAAATAAGATGCAGTATAGTTGTGTGCCTAAAAGCAGGGATCCAGTAGCTGGATTACATGGAAACAAGTCCTAGCTATACTACTGAATAGTTGTGACCTTGAGCAAGTTAATTAATCTCACCATGACTCAGTTTATCCATCTGTAAAATGGGGATCTTAATAGCATCTTTCTTATAGACTTGTTATAAGGACACTATGAATTAATAAATTTAAGTACCTAAAACAGTGCCTTGCCCATACTAAGTACTGAAAACAGTATTCACTCTCCTCATAGTACTAATGTTAATATTGTTATTGAAGAATCCAGTACACTACTGTTAAACCTCTCCACTGACCAGATGGACCAGGAATTAGGAGTCCTGGGTCTCAGATTCAGCTGCAACATTGACTGGCTTTGTCATCTTTAATTAGCCTTTTTCTATTTGTTTTTTTTTAGCTGGAAAATTAGGGAAAGTTGGGAGATAATTTATGAGTCCAGTTATGTGTTAGAGCATACACTTTTTATAAGAATCTAAAAGTTCAAAGATGTCTTATGATGTTACATAGAAAAAAGTGATGTGGGGACTGAAGTCCAGGGCATGGGAATTGAGAAGCATTAAGGTTGTGCTGACACATTGTGTCCAAGAAAATTTTACTTATTTCACGTAATGCCACTATGCCCTCTGTCCAAACAAGGTGCCCCAGCATCACATGCTGGAGCCAGTGTGTGCAGCCGAGGGTCACGTGGTCTAAGGCTGCATTTAGAGTCCATAGTCTCAGCTACTAGCTCTCTCCAGAGAATTCTCGTTACTTAGAATTCTACAGTTCCAAACCCGGTATTCGACAGACCGCAAACTTGTCTTCAAGGATATATGGCTTCCTCTCCCTGGACAATCAGCCTTCTTGGCTCTCTAGAATATTTTAATCCGTTCCATAAAATTAAATGAATATATATATATATTTTATAAAACCAAGAAGCAGAGAGATGCATGGAGTTTTGTCTTGGGAGCTAAAGTTTTATTTCCTGTTTCAGTGCAGTCACCCCTGACCACTGTCAAGGACACTATTCAGATCAAAGTGCTTCTCAACTGAAATCTGTTGGGAAATAAGATACCCAGGCACTGCGAAGTTTCCCTAGACACCAGCACCAATGAGCGAGTGTTGAAAATATTTAGCATGCTATCTGCTTAATGACAATAACACCGTATAGGTCCTGAGCACTTACTCAGAGCCAAGCTACTTTCCCTATTAACTTGTGTGCCTTCATCAAACCCTGGGAAGGCATTCTTATGCCATGTCTCAGCTAGAAAACAGGACAGATAGGTGAAGGTCACACTTCGAGGAGGTGGCTCAGCTGATGCAGAAATCGAAACGTTCTCTGAAAAGAGCACCCAGGCCCTGGGCAGCCATGTCACGACCCAACTCAATAAACACGCAGTCCATTTTCAAAGCAAAGTCAGAAAATATCCCAACCAGGTATTAGGAATTATGACTAGTAAATCAGACTAAGGCACATCTATTTGCCGCCTGCTCCTGCTAGTTTTAAAAATAATAATGCTTTACCATTTGAATTGTGATTTCACATCTTGTTCTGATTTGAATTTCCCAGTGACCTTGAGTAGTGAAGAAAACCCAGGGATTGGAAAAGTATGAGTTAGCACTTACTTTTCTTGCCCATAATTTCCATTTAGATCCTTTTTTTTGAGAGAGAGAGAAAGAGAGGGAGAGAGATAGAAAGAGAGAGAGAAAACATGACTGGGATTGAACCTAAAACCTTGGAGTGTCGGGATGACATGCTCTAACCATCTGAGCTACCCAGGCAGGGCCACTTTAGATAGTTTCTAAGGAAATTTACTCTACCAAGCGGTGTAAGGAAACCCACTAGCTCTTCTCAGGGTACCAGGGCCAGATCTTCTGAATTTGGTAATAGTAAGAGAAGGTCTGGTTGCTATGGGTCTCAGAGACACTCCCCAAACATACATACTCACTTTGTGTTAGGTATGCCTGCATTATTTTAGCACTGCCAACCACCTGGGTCAGGACCTGCTAGTTTAATTACTAAAACCAGGCTGAGCCCCTCACAGGTGGCCATGGAGCAAGTGCTTCCTTCATGGTAGCTGTCTGGTCCAGCCGTCCTGTCCAGGCTTTCATTCTCTGCATTGCCAACTGTGGAGGACTGACATTTCATTAAGCCAAACAGACAAGTTCATTTTTCCATCCAGCAAAAAAAAGGAAAGGGAAGCCCAGTGTGATTTGAGACTGGGGATGAATTTTGAAATAGCAAATGGAGTTAAAGGGGGATTGAGACTGAATATGTACAGCTCCATAATTCTTTTATGAGAAAAGTAAAGAGATATGAATGTATATGTCTAAACTATGTTTTAATGTATTTTCATGTTTCTTTAAGAAGGAAACAAAGGACTATGCCAACAATATTAAGCTGAATTAACAAAAATGATGGTTCTCTGTTGCTATCAATTGCAGCTTTACATTTAAATGTCCCTGCCATCCAATCTGGAGTGGCTTAAAGCAAGAGCCCTGTTAGGAAAATATTGTTACTACTAGAGGCCCGATGCACAAAGATTCGTGCAAGAATAGGCCTTCCTTCGCCTGGCTGCCAGCACCGGCTTCCCTCCGGCACCTGGGATCCGGCCTTCACTCCGGGCTGGGGCCGCCTCCTGCCTTCGCTCTGGGCTGGAGCGGCTCCGTGGCCGCCGCCCAGAGGCCGGCCGGGGCTTGCGGGAGGCTTGGCTTCCTTCGTCGCTGGGGCGACAAAGGAAGCCAAGTGTTCCACCTGAAGGAAGCCAAGCATCCCACCCACTCCGGCCAGCTCCATGGCTCCAGCCGGCACCGCCATCTTTGTGGCTATGGGTGCTGCCATCTTTGTTGTGAAGTGATGGTTAATTTGCATATTACCCTTTTATTAGTATAGATGATAATATCTTAGAAGCTCACTATTTGACAAAAGGAGCTTCAGATTGCATTGGCGATGTTGTGAGGTATGCAGGCACACTGCATCTCGTGATATCATTAAGACATTATTGAGGATTCATGCAGCCAAGTCCAGGTTGCTCTTCACCAGGTGTTTCAGGCCCAGGATTCACTTCCTCACTTGCGACATGGATGTTGGAAGTTAGGTCAACTAGCCTTGAATCTTAGCTCCATCACAGAAGAGAAGTCTGAATTGGGGAGACTTATTGAAATGTTTTCAGCTTCTGTTTCTTTAGATTTGAAATGTGAATAATAATTTCCACCTTACAGGAGTTTGAGGATTAAAAAAAACCTGTAAATTATTGCCATCAGAAGGCAGGGCTTGAAGTTGTTGTTCTGTGGTCTAGATGCTATTTTGTAATTATTTCTACTTTACGTTCTCTGATTTTCTGCATCTTTGCCCATGTCATCTCAATTCCAGTCAAGCTCTTCATGATTAGATTGTATGGTTCTACTTTGGCCAGAGAGCAAATAATCAAGGGGAAAAAATTATACAGAGTAAAATTATACAAGGTATAAGGTATGAGACAGAGATGATCAAGGGAATAGTATTTGAGCTCTCTTATTATATTGCTGAAACTGGTATTAAGGGGTAAGGGAATATAATGGGTGCATTTTTAGCATTACAAGGCAGCATAATGCCCTAGCTGGTTTGGCTCAGTGGATAGAGCATCGGCCTGGAGACTGAAGGGTCCCAGGTTTGATTCCAGTCAAGGGCACATGCCCAGGTTGTGGGCTTGATACTCAGTAGGGTGTGTGCAAGAAGCAGCCCATCAGTGATTCTCTCTCATCATTGATGCATCTCTCTCTCTTTCTCCCCCTCTCCCTTCCTCTCTGAAATCAATAAAAAATATAATAAAAATATTTTTTAAAAAGAGGCAGCATATTGCCATACAACTAAAGAGGAGATATACTATTCAGGACTCAGTTCTGGGTTGAGAAAGAGGCCATTGGTCAATATGACTCTGAAAAATAACCAAGTATTTGCAGTACTTGAGTCTTTTATTTAATGAATGCTCATGCATATAAAAAGAGCCATTGACTTGATTTCCCTACGAAATAAAACAAAATACCATTATGAAGATGATCTTGTTATTATTATGGAACAGATTAATTTGAGCACATCCATCCAAATGCATGCTACTCTAGCAGATTATAAAAATATATATATATCTTGCTAAATTTTAGGGAAAATCTTGTAAAATAAGGCCTTCCTCGAAAACTTTGTGTTATGCAATGTGCTACTCTTCCCATTGCCAGGGGAGTGAGAAATAGTGTGTGATGGGTGTGTCCCTAGACAAGCAACCCAAGAACAGAACTGGAGAAAGCTGAGACACAGATGGCAAATGTCTGGGCTGTCCTTCCTGGCACCAGTGTGTTTGTGACCGGCTCTGTCTCTCACGCGATGGATTCAGCTGGATGTGAGCCTGGTGCATTTCAAGTGATGGAGGCAACAGAGACATGTGTTTCTCACAGAGAGTCTGAAGTTCAGAAGGCAAAATGAACCTGCAGGGGAATCTCGCAGGCCCACATTAGGGTGGAAATACAGCAAAATCCTACTCAGCTAATATGTAGGTCCTCTCAGGCTCCACCCTAGGGTATGTACTTACTTCTCAAGGAGCTTCTTTAAAGGAGATCTTATAGATATTTTCCTTTTCCCACGGGAATAAGCCCCAAGAGCAAAGAAATTTTTCATTGTAATTAGAGAATATATTTTGCATTTGCATGGGGAAGAGGAGTCAGAATTAATGTAAGTGATTCCAAAACACCTGTTGCTGCATGTTACAGGGAGTCCAAGTTCAGCTCCATAAAAGGAAGAACTTTTTGACAATTAAATCTATCCAAAACTAAAATGGGCTGGAGGTACTCCAACAAAGGCTGAAGGAGCACTTGTTGGTCATGTTCGGGAAATTCATGCCTTGGGAAAGTGTTGGGCTAGAAGCCTGTGATGCTATAAAAATACTTGATAAGAGAATGGAAAAAGTCTTGGTATCAGGGAACACTGAAAAGCAGAGCTGCACCAATTCTAAAATAACACAAGGAAAGCTGAACTGCTCTGCTTAGTCTCTCCACCATCGTCCTTAAAAGCCCTTCCATTAACATATGAGCTTGAGGCCAAGAAGATAGGGCCATAGCTGGGATCAGCTGTTGCTGCCAGTGACTTCAGGAGGAGGCTAGTTGGAAGAAAGTCTGAGATGATAGTTAAATGACAAGTTTCTAGTGGCCTGGAAGCACACTGGTTTATTTGACTATGGTGAGATTTCCCCCCTAGTTCATTCTGGTGTCTTCTGCTGTTTTGTTTTGCCATACAGAGAGGGTATAAGGGAGTTCTTGTCTCTAATCTATAATCATAGTTTCTTTGCTTTACCACTATTTTTTATTTCCCTGATTGCTAATGAGGTTAAACAGCTTGTCATGTTTATTGGCTATTTGGATATCCTCTTTTGTGAAGGGCCTCTAAAAAGCTCTTGTCTATTTTTATATTGGGTCTTTTTCTTAATGATTTCTGGAAGTTCTTTTTATATATTGGATATGAGTTCTTTGTCAGATATATGTGGTGGAGATATCTTCTCCCACTTTTATTTTATTTTATTTTTTTACTCTTAATGGGATCTTCTGTTGAATGGAAGTTTTTAACTTTAATATAACCCAATTTATCAGTATTTTCCTTTATGATTTGTCTTTTTTGTAACCTATGTAAGAATGTTTGTGTATTTTAAGGTCATGAATATGTTCTCCAATTTTATCTTCAAGTTTTACAATTCTACTTTTTTATCATTCACATTTATTTTTATTTTTTTAAATTTTACCAACCCCTCATTCCTCCACCTCCTTCCCCTTTGGTAACCATGAACTTGTTCCTTACTAGTATATCTATGAAACTATTCTGTTTGTTTTGTTTATTCATTTGTTTTGTATTTTTTAAGTTCCACCAATAAGTATTTGTATTTATCTGACTTATTTCACTTAACATAATTCCCTCTAGGTACAACCATATTGTTGCAAATGGCAAGATTTCGTTCTTTTTTATTACTGAATAACATTCCATTGAGTGTGTGTGTGTGTGTGTGTGTGTGTGTGTGTGTATGCACGCACATGTATGTATTATTTATCCAGTCATCTATATCTATAGACATTTAGGGCGCTTCCATATCTTGGCAATTGTAAATAATGTTGTAATGAACGCAGGGCTGCATATATCTTTTTTAATTAGTGTTTTTATTTTCTTCAGATAAATACCTAGAAGTGGAATTGGTGGGTTATATGGCAGCTCTATTTTTAATTTTTTGAGAAATCTCCATACTGATTTTCATAGTGGCCATACCAGTTTACGATCCCACCAGCAGTGTAGTAGGGTTCCCTTTTCTCCACTTACTCACCAGCATTTGTTTTTTGTTGATTTTTGTATGATAGCCATCTGACAATATGAGGTGATATCTCACATTGGTTTTGGTTTGCACTTCCCTGATGGTTAGTGATGCTAAGCTTCTTTGCATGTCTGTTGGCTATCTATATGTCATCTTTGGAGAATTGTCTAGTCAGGTCCTCTGCCCATTTTTTTTAATTGAATTTTTTGTGTTAATTTGTATGAGTTCCTTGTTTATTTGGGATATTAACCACTTATCAGATGTATCATTTCTGAATATTTCTCCCATTCAATAAGTTATCTTTTTATTTGTTGATGGTTTCCTTCCCTGTGCAAACACTTCTTAGCTTGCTGTAGTTCCATTTGTTTAATTTTTGCTTTTGTTGCCCTTGCTTGGAGAGACATATCTAAAAAGATAATGCTAAGACAAATGAATGCCAAAAAGTTTATTGCCTAGGTTTTCTTCTAGTTCTATGGTTTCATGCCTTACATTTAAAGTCCACTTTGACTTTATTTTTGTATATGGGGGAAAAATGATCCAATTTTATTTTTTTGCATGTATCTCTGTCCAGTTTTCCTAACACCATTTATTGAAGAGACTGTCTTTACCCTCTCATATATCTTTGCTTCCTTTGTCATGGATTAGTTGATCATATAAGCAAAGATTTATTTCTGAGCTCTCATTCTATTGCATTGATCTATGTAAAATGGTGTCACATATTAAACTAAGTGTGGAGACTGCTAAGCATGGGGCCCTTTATGATTGTAAAAATCGCGTGTCCATGAAGCCAATCCTACTTATGACACTGATCAGATTCTGTGACACATTTTGTGTTGATTTGGGGCTACTGATCACCCATCACCTCTTTTTTTGTACTAGCGTTCTGACTTCCACGGGGGGTTACTTCTCCCCAGTGGTATATAGTCTCAGTGCACCTATAAATCAAATTGCCCCAACTTCTCCTCCTAAGGGATAGGTGCATGAGTAAACTCAAGCTCTATTAGTTTCATTCTCCCTCTTCCTCTCTTCCCTTCTCTTAAAACTTTGAATCTTGAGAACAAAGATGAAAGAACACTGGAAAAATTTGGAATGCATATGTTCACTGGCAGTGCCCTCCAAGACTTGAGTTCAGCACACTTTAGATACACCAGTTCTTCGTCTATTTACAACCCTAATTCTCTAGCCTTCTACTTCATCCTGTTTCTCAATAGCTTTCTAATACATGTCTCTCCTGCTTAGGCAGCCAGAATCTGTTTCTGTTGCCTGTAATCAACGGATCTTATAGGCTATAGAGATATCATTCATTCACTGGGCTTGAGATCTTTGGTCTAATTAGAGTTATACCACACATGCATTAAATAAAGACTGCATAACAGAAAAATGAAAAGTGCTTCACATATTATATTTTATTTAATCTTCATAATGGGCCTTCAAGGCAAGCATCACTGTCCTACTTTTTGGATAACAAAAATTAGGTTCTGAGAGATCAAATACATTTCTGAAAATCTTCCAGTTATTTTGTTATGGAACCAAGATTTTCAAACTGAGTTTTTTTCTGATCCTCAAGACTATAACTTCCCACAACATCTTATTATTTTCATATCCTCATTGTTTAGCACATTGCTAGGCACAACATATTCCCAATAACAATTCAATATGTGAGTGAGTAAATAAAAGAACGAGTATTCCTATCCACATCTTCTTCCGATATCAGTTCATAACTAATACATAATGACCCATAATTTTAAAGTCAAGTTTTTTTCTTTTGCCTCACTCATAAAATTTTATTTTCCACTTACTGCTATGAAAACACTGGCAGGTCCATCACTTATCCCTAAAATTGCTTTAGCATAGCAATAATCTCAGTTTATTTTATGATTTTTTAAATGGTTAACTGTGGCTGCCACTCTTAGATCATAGGCATAATTACTGGCACCAACATGTATTGATTATTGATTCTCAAGGTATAAACTATGCACCTTTAATTATGTCATCCTGTACTTTAATAAAAACATTCTCAACTTAAATGCCCTTTACCCAGAATATTTGCAAAATCAATAATGCGGAAGGTACATAGAAACTGAAAAGTCTGACTAAAAAGGTAATTGTGACATAGTGTAACCACATTGAGAAAACAAGAAAGACAAGTGGGTAGCTAGGACAGTTTCAGATGCTTAGTGGGATCTATCCAATATGTAAAGAGGAAAAACATTTGGCAGGTAAACACAAAACCATTATTTTCCCCTTATGTGTGTCTAAACAATTCAATGTAAATAAGATGTTGCTGAGCAAACGACTGATCTTTACTGCTCCATGTACAGGTTCAGAGGTAAAAAAAAAAAAATTAATTACAAAAGCTTCCAAACAATGCAAACAGCATTAAGCACAGTAATTATAAGATAAGCTTTAAAGCAATTTTCAGTTGATTGGGTGTGGGTGTGCAGAAGTAACCCTATACTTTGCCTGCTGCTGCAAGAATGGCTTACATGCCAATTAGTGGTTATTGCTACTAATTATTAAAAGCATTTTAAAGAGTAATTAAAAATTAAATTCACCTGTATGATGGCTCATAACTGTTGTGTAAATTGCTCAGATTTTCCATATCACTCACACAGGAAATGCTCAGTGAGACGGAACAGCATGATGACACCACGTATCAGGAGCCAAATGGCATGTGCCTGTGCCCTCCACGTGGAGGCATTGCGAGGTTCCGTTTTTTCTGTGAGTGAATTCTGCCAGGCCAAGCGAAGGAGGACAATAGTTGAGGGCATAATCCTTTGTTTCTGCCACTCTTTCTGCCCTCCTTGCCACAAAATACTGTGGAGAAAAGAAAGAAGCAAAGGAAAGATAAAACTTCTCCTTATCTGAGACCGCACTTCCCACTTAAAAGCTATACCAGGAGGACAACTTCAGAATGATAACATGAAATCCAGGACCCCCGCCTCGCCACTCACTACATGACTGTGAGCACGTCACTAATGCTCCCGGGTTCAGCTTGTTTATTTCCAAAGCATGGATATAAATTAACTGGCCTTGCGGATTCTGTTCAGAAATAAAAGTCAGTGTCTGGATTAGGCATATTCATATCACACAAACTAGGAGAGTTAGATCATATTTACTGAGAGTTCCTTCAGGTTTGAGCTTTTCCATCCGTTGTTCAAATCCTTGGCTGCACACTGGAATCCCTGGGGGAACTTTACCCCAATAACAGCAAGGCCCAGCCTCCACAGATTCCTATTTAATTGGACGGAGGTGGAACAGGGCATCAGGAGCTTCGCAAACTCTCCAGGTGACTCAGAGGTGCTTAGAGCAGTGGTCAGCAAACTGCGGCTCTCGAGCCTCATGCAGCTCTTTGGCCCCTTGAGTGTGGCTCTTCCACAAAATACCACGTGCGGGGCGCACGTACAGTGCGATTGAAACTTTGTGGCCCATGCGCAGAAGTCGGTGTTTTGTGGAAGAGCCACACTCAAGGGGCTAAAGAGCTGCATGTGGCTCGCGAGCCGCAGTTTGCCAACCACTGGAGAGTTACAGACTACTATACATGCTTTACTTACATTAGATCACTAGTTCTGATTTTTTTTAATTTCTATGAGATATGTGTTTTTGTCCTCATTTTATACATGAGGAAATCCATTCAGTTAATTGAAATATCTCTTGTAATGCAAATGTAGCAGAGACAGGCTTGAAATCCAAAGTCTCTGACCCAAAGAGCCTGTTGTTGGTGTTGTTTTTTTTTAACCTTAAATCAATTTTATAAGCTGTTGATTGACTTTCTGGTGTCTCTTCTTTGTGGTTACTATTTGTATGACCAAGCTCACATCCTTGAATGCATTTTATTTACATTTCCTTATAGTTCTTGGGTTTTTAAGTGGAATAATATATAAAATGAAGGCATGAACTTACCGGTTGGTCCCATGAAAGATTGTTTGCATACTGGGAATCAAATGTTGGAAGTCCAAGTGGTGATATTTCGGAAAAACAATGCAATTCAGTCCTTTGGATAGCTAACTAAACCTGAAGAAGTTTCCAGGTTCCTGAGGAGGCGATGGTAGCAACTTTAGCTATTTTACACGAAAACATAGTACACAGGAGATGGTGGGGAGGACCACAGCAGTGAATGGAAAGTGAGGGAAATGTATATGGCTGTAATCTCTGCCTCAGACCTTTTAGGCTTTCTTTGTATTTCGCTCATCTTAAGGCCATTTCCTCTCTTTCTAATGATTATCTTACTGGCCCCAGGACATTCTTACCACTTATTTAGTTATTATTTCCACTGGCAATCTAATTGTCTTTTCAAAAGGTAAGAAGCAATTTATGTAGCACTGTAATTTTATTTACAATCTTAATCCTACACAGCGAAGGTAAAGAAAAGGAGTTATATAGATGTGTGTTGTGAATCTACCTTCAGCTACAGTACTGGAGCTTAAAGAAAGAACAAAAACAAGGCCAAAAATCACCCCTCGCACAGCATTCACCACTCTCCTCTTTATTGGAAGTCCCAATACCTACCAATTCACTCCCCAAGAGCCAAATCACTCACCTGTAAGCAAGAAGGAATTTTATTTTCACTCCAGAATGTAATTGGCAGGTCCATATTTTGTTTTTGCTTGTTTTTTTTTCTTTCAGCAAAATCAACGTGCCTGCTTTCCTTGCCAAACATATCAGATTATGTGAGGTTTATGGGTACACAATAATTCCTGGGCAACCTGAAAGCCAGGGAGACTACAGGAGATACTGGGGGGAAATGTTATGGAGAAAGCATGAGTGAATAATAGAAGACAGATTTGAGATAATTATTGGAGAGATGACAGAGAACATCACCATGATTTGTTTTGCCAGGTTGTCATTTCAAAGATAATGAAGAACTATTAAATCGATTTCTTTTCTTCTTTTTTTTCAGGGGAATGAGTACACAGATATTAAAGAATAAATGAAATGAATACACAGATCCTAATTATAAATACTAATTATGATAAGTTTGAGTAGCTAGATAGTTTATGCAACACTAGAAAAATTCATTATGCAAATGCATAAACTCTACCCAATGGCTTTATGATTCACTCGCATTAGGTCCAGAACTATTGTGCAGAAACAGGATAGTGGCTCAACTCGGTTGGGGGTCATTTTATTGCCAATTTAACTAGTGTTAAATTAGTGGGTATTTAACTGTCACTAAAACAATTTAGGGCTCAAAACACCGAAGTATCATTGTTACTAATATTTTAGTGAAAGAGAAGAATTGTTCCTCCCAATGTTGGATTGAGATGCTGGAGGCACCACTGTTTTCTAGTCTATGGTAATGAAACTTGCATTAGCAAAAGTGGGCTGGTTGCCTACCAAGGAATAAAATAATCTCTTTGAGAACTGGGTATCCTGCTGAATTTGATTGCCATAAATCCATTTGAACATCCCTCTTCACTAAATGAGATTTTTTAAAAAATTCTTAAAATCATGAGCCAAATGAGTATAACCCATCCAATGTTTCATGGAAGACTTTTACTGTAAGATTATTGCATTGAACTCCCACCTTTTGGGGTTTTTTTGGGGGGGGAAAAAACACAAAACTTATTTCTCTACCAACATGAAACGTGAACAAATCCAAATTCAGAAAGACTTACAAATGCCACAACACACTTATCTACCAGCAAACATATCAGTTCTTTGTTTCGTCGGATACCAATGATGAATTATTCATGAGACCCCATTTCAGATGCTTATTGTGTCTGGTGGCCAAGTCTGCCTGCTCAGCCCCAGGAAAGCCTGGGCGCTTTGCTGCAGGCACAATGCTCTGTGCCATCCAGGGACCAGCCGTGTGCTCTCGAGTTACTGGAGCAACTCAAGCAGTTCCAGTGGCCTCAGCTGTGGAGACAGCTGTTTGCCCACCGTCTGTGATGGCAGAAATGTGTGGTAGGCTTCCCCCTAACAGCATGACCCTCCCCAAACCTCCTCCCACACATAACACACACAACTCCCGTGCCATGCGTCATGCATGCACCACTGTCAAAGGGGTGCAACCAAGCCCCATGATTTTAGGACCAGAATGAGCAATGCACCACAGGGTAGAACAGCTCTTTATCTTGTCTGCAAGATTGTTGGAACAGAGGCTGTATCTTCCAAATCTAAACCTCTCTTGTACCTTACATATCAAAAGGTTTGCGCATGCGTGAAATTCAAAATGATTTATTGTTTAGTTATTGCCTTATTTACTTACTTAATGGATTGATTGATGTGCCAGGGTCCCACAGACAACAGAGGCTATTTTTTTAAAGGTTGTTTTAAAGGAAATAGATTGCAAACAGGAGTTTCACTAACACAGTAAGTCAACCCCTTCTTACTGGTTTGTATTCTTAATGAGTTCCTTTTGGCTCCTGCCTACTACCTGTCTATGGCTATTTGTTGACACAAAATACTGCCTCTTGCACACAGTGAGAAGTGGCGGGGATGAAAGAATAAAATATTAGGTGTGGAAGGGTGAAAGACGGGGAGAAAATCTGGATCGGACCCCGGAGTTTCAGCAACATAAGCATCTAGAGAAGGCAATGTTGTGGGTGGTGCTGGGACTGTGAGGGATGGAGCCACTCCGCAACAATGGGCGCTGGTAGGATTCCTCTGGCAGCAGTTCTCTGCAGAGGGGGGCTGCTGAGAAGTCCCACAATTTGCATTCCTCTTGTAAACCTCGAATCATCCTTTTATCTTACAGACACTGAACTTACTTTCAAATTGTAAGAAAATACTAAGCCTGAATTAATCAATGTAATAAAATTATCTACAAAATTGTTGAAAGGGTGGTTACATGACAAGTTCCACAAATCTCTTACTAGCACACCTCTTGAATTGTATTTATTACTTTATCAAGAAGTGTAATATTTCCATTGGCCTTGGTGAATAGGGGCCAGATCAGGAGGGCGGTTGATTTGTTTATAGGAATTGGATGTTGAATTTGTGCAGAACTCTTAAGCGCTCCGTGTTCTATGCATGAGACATTTACGTAAGGTCTCCGTAACCTCTTCCCCAAACGAACTCTAATTTGACATAATGCAGCGTAGAATGGCACCAGGCATCGGGCTTGCATCAGAAATGCATTTTATTTGGATTCAATTCAGACTCTTAACGAACTGGTTCCCGTAAATGCAGCAGATGGGAGTGAGGCAAATGGGAGCGTGCGTGTGCGGGGCCTCACACCCCGCATCCACTCCTGCTTCCCTGCGCGAAAGCCTGTCCTGAGTTAGTTGGTTAGTTAGTTAGCTAATTAGTTAGTCACATTCCAGCTGAAACTTTTCATCATAATTAACATATTTATCCTACCAGCCCACCAGAGGCCTGCACAGCCACAGTCCAGCTAAGGCAAGTGGATTCTTTCATTTGCTTTCTCTCTCCTGCTGATTAATGTGGTGGATGCTGCCAGAAGATGGCCCAGTGGTTAATAAACCTGGCAAGGCTGTGGCCAGCCCTTCTTCTCTAAAGGTCAATTAAAGATGCTAGTTGCACTGTGAACAGAATTCTCCATAGAAGAGTGCCAGGCAGTGCCCCGAGTGGTCTCCTTAATACAAAATATCCATTTGATTTTCCTCAGGAGATTCACTCTCCTTTTGCAATGCAAATATTTTCAAGTGTACTAAACACGTTTTAGCACCTCAACATAGGCACTAAAACTATTTGCATGCAAAATTACCCAGAGTAGGCAGACAGGCACAAGCTTATGCTAGCACCATATGTGCTAAAGTATTTGAGCCAGGAAACAACTAGTATCTGGACGTTATTTACAATTTAAATTTAATTTTACATTATTATTCAGACAAGAGCTTATATGTAAAGTCTTTCTATTAAAATTAATGCTTCACATGAAACAAAATTTCGCCTAAAATATGTTTAATAGTGCTGGTTCCAGCTACATACCACACTCCAGAACACAATGCAGCACCTCTGTTCCATGCCTTCCAACTCCACCTGCGTGAATGGTTTAGTCGTCCCTCTAAGGACTCCTCTCAGAAAGAGCGGCTACATTAATGTCCATGGGAAGGCCCAGAAATAACACAAAACATAGACCGAGACCGATACATGGAAGCACATAGTGAATTGACCTGGAAATAACACAAATATTGATTGTCCACATTCAGTTAAAAGCCAATTTTACTTTCTTTTCCAAAAGCTCTATTTGATGTTTTGTGAACACCGGAAGTGACTTTGGTGTAGCATGTTGTTTGCAAATTGCAGTGTGGCACACTGTTCCAAGGAAGCAGCCTTTCGTTATGACCTCCTTATGATTTCTTTTAGAAGACACCCTAAATCTATAGGTAATGATTGATTGGGTGCTGTGTTTGAGGATCATTTGTCAATGCATAGCAGGGGAGACCATTGCTTTCTTCTTTATCTTGCCAAGTGACTTTCCATTTCAACTTCCGTGAGATTTCATGTCTTTAATATCATTGGTTTAAATGTGTAGGTGTTTATTTTTATGTTCTAATTAGGAGATAATTTTCAGATGAATCAAAATGGTTACTTGTACCTCTCTTCAACTTTCCTCTGACCTAGAGAGTAGATAAGTGGGTTTTCAGGGACCCATGGGGAAGTGGTACTATCAGAGTAATCACTTACCCAGCTCTCTGTCCGGGTATTTGCAGATTGTTGCAACCACTATTCGTATGCACATTGCCTATTAGTGTCTACTGAAGTAAAGATAATATTTAGTGAGGTAGTAATCTCTTTTAGCTAAAATTAAAGTACAAAGAGGAAGAGTACCTTTTAAATACTAGACTGTGAAACAAGTTCTTAAAAACCCACAGCTAAAATAATGAATTTGGGGGCATATAAGAAAAATGAATATACTACATTTTTTCACAAGGACAGCATCAAATATACCCAAAATCTTAACTACAGAGATTTCCTCCCCCTAGGTTAAATATGCTTCAATTTATTATAAACCTAGCATATATAATTTTTCTTTGAAAACTCCAAGTTTATGCTAAGTCAAATATCTTCTCTTTTTTTTTGCTTTCCTTTCCATTTCTTTCTCTTTTTAAGAGCAGGAGGAAGAAATTGCTTTCTTTCTTGACTTACAACCCGTCTTACAAATGTTGAATCATTGCCTAGGTGCATGAACTCAGTCCTGAGCAGCTTTAATTTATAGCAGCCAACATTTCTATAACATACGCTCTCTAAAAGAGGCCCACAGAAGAACCAGAAATCTGTGGTTGTGTAGAAAGTTTAATGGGAATGGAAAATCTCCACGTTTACACGTCTATCCTTGCATATTAATATCATTACATTTAAACGGTGGTTTGATTTCAAACATTGAATTAATTAAGAAGGGAACTTCCAGGTCGAGCTATAATGTCAAATCAAATGCCAACAGCTCCTTCTACTGGCTACTAGAAGAACAAATTTGGTCTCAATCAATGAAAAAGAAATTTGCTGTTTATTTAAGAAGCATCTTTTCCAAATTAAAAATTTTGAAAAATATCTAAGTTTGTTGGGAAACTTAAAAAGATGTGTACTTGTACCGAGAGGAAGAAAATACTGAGAATTAGGGAAATAGAAGTTGACAGTCATGTGAGTTTCCTACATCAATAAATGATTCCTGCTTCCACTAAAAAATATCTGGTCACTATCTTGCCCACCACTCTCTATTATATAGAGTTTGGGTTAAAAATAAAATATAATCAAGGTTAGGTTTAAGGTTATGCTTTCTCAAATTGAACACAAATATTAAATGAATATTCTGGAAGTTGAGAAATGAATAGAAATATTAAATTTTTCATGATATCTCTTTGTTCTAAAAAAAAGAAAAGAAAAAGGAGGGCTAGAGCAGGGATTGGGCAGGAACCAGGCCTGGTGGCAGAGGCTGCTGGCAGGTAGATTCTGGCTTCTGGGGTCAGCTGCCCATGATCCTACAGGAGGTGAACTGCAGCATCTTGGAGGAGACCCTCAAGTTCAAGTTTGAGTACAACAGTTGCCAGAAACAAAACCAGAAGCAGTAGAAGTAACATTTTCAGATTTTGCTGGGCTCCCCTATTATATTTCATATCCTAATGCAGACAAAACAGAAGTGATGGTCAGCATTTCTTTGAAATTCTACAAGGAACTTCAGGCACATGGTGCTGATGAGTTACTAAGAGGATGTACAGAAGTTTCTTGGTAAATCCAGAATCAGGATCAACGTCTCTTTGCTATACTACCTTGACAATCTGCCTGAACCCAAGGATTCCATTGTGCGGCAGGCTGGCATGTCGAAATGAGATTGTTTTGCCTCTGTCTTTGAGAAATACTTCCAGTTCCGAGAAGAGGGCAAGGAAGGAGAACAGGGCAGTGGTCCATGGTAGGGATGATGAGACCATGTATGTTGAGTCTTAAAAGGACAGAGCCACAATAATCTTCAGCACAGTGTTTAAGGATGAAGACAGTGTGGTCATTGGAAAGGTGTTCATGCAGGAGTTCAGAGAAGGCACAGAGCCAGCCCCACAGCCACAGGGAACCGCCTCTGGAGCTGGAAGACATGGGTGCTGTGGAGGGTGACAACATTGGCTATATTACCTTCGTGCTGTTCCCTGGCCACACCAAGGCCATTGTTGAAGATAACACCATCCGCCTGATCTACATGTTCCAGGACCACTTGCACATCAAGTGGGCTAAGACCAATATTCACACACGCCTGCAGCCAAAGCATCCGAAGTCCTCATGGTGCTGAACTTTGCACATCCAGATGATGAGAAGAAAGAAATGGAAACAATCATGGGGAAGACCTTTTCATCTGCCAACTCCTGGGAACCGGAAGAGGACGCAGCTGGCAACTGAAGGTTGGAACACTTGCTATTGGATACTCGTAGCTTTTAATGTTGCATCTCTGCACATTCTTAAGGGAGTCTCCATTTTGGTTCCATTCTGTACACATTTGGAAAATAATCTGCAGAAACGAGCTGTGCTTGCAAGGACTTCTAGTTTCCAAGAATTAAAAAAAAAAGAAAGAACGAAGAGAAGAAATCCACTTAGTCCACTTGATTTCTTTTCTATCTTCCCTCCCCCCATCCCCCTTCCTTTCCACTCTTCTTCCAAGCTGTTTTGCTTTACATTATGTCACCAGTAATGAGTTGCAGGATAATGCAAGCTTAACTTGTTTTCTCCTAAGCATTTGAGTTCAAAACTCCTAGATCTAAAGAAATATGGTTGGGGTCATTAATAAAGAAAATCATGCCATCTTATAAAACAAGTATACAAATAAATAAGAAAACATTTTATTGTTATTTCAATGAGGATAAATAGTTAACTTTCAACTTGTATAATAAGAGTTTGGGAGCAAAGAATGTTGACCTCTTTTATTCAAATTCTACCATTTGATGAAACAAGTTGTCTAATTAGGGCAATAAAAGTAAAAAGTGTAATAAAATGTTTTCTCCCTAACCCCTTACCTTATCCTCCATGAAGACCACTGTCCTCCACCATCTGAAACAATCAATCTAGTTGGTACCACTCATTTAGAGCTGTCTCTGCCTCAAATTCCCCCAACTCTCCACAACTCCTCGCCTCATTTTCATACAGACATGTTCCCTGAACGTAAATGGAAAATGTAATAGCACACTCAGAAGTTTTCAAATCCCACTCATTTCAACAAGTGAGACTTGACGAGGTTGATCCGAGAGGCTCGTAGGAGAGGTTTTAGAATCTTGACAGAAATGCCCTGTGAAGGAAAACCTTTCTTCTTCAGAAAGGACGGAATAAGGAACTGAGGAGACTCGGCCTCCCGTTCCATGGCTGTGTCTCAGCAGTGTTCTCCCCCACACTCCCGCTGGCTTAGTATGAACTCTGAAAACCACCATGTCATTTTTGAAAGATTACCAAGGCAAAATGATTCTTTAACTCTTTCTCATCCCACCTTTCACCCCCCCCCCCCATACACACACACACACACATTGCGAAAACATATATGTATCCTTCACCTTTGGGAAATGAAACATTTATGTTAAAAGAACAATCCTATATCTTAAAGTTGACACCACACCTTAATTTAGGACACCACTTATTTCCATAATTGGTGGCAGAGCCACAGAAAATCTTTTTAAGGCAATTTCTTCCTTGTTTAACAACAGAATCATGGTTGAATTGCAGTGCATCCTGGCATGCAACTTTTTAAGGGATTTTCATGTCATTAATTATCTTACAACACAAATTTTCTTTTAAATGCTGAACTTTTGAAACATTAAGTTTAAAAAATGGCTTTGAGTCAGACAGGTCTCCTAGATTCAAACCTCAACTCTGTCATTTATGAACTTGTGGGACCCAAGGCAAGTCACTGAAACTCGGTAAACCTCAATTTCCTCCTTTGTAAAGAGGGAATGATAATACATCTCTACCTCACTGGCGGCCTTCTGAGGTTGCCGTGAGATAATATATGTCACATGCCATAGCAGAGTGCTTGGTATATAACTAACAACCAAGGTTGCTGCTGTTGTTTAATAAACAAGAATTTTTTTTATTTTTATTTTTTGTGAATGAAACGCTATAACTTTATTTCCTGAAAAAAAAATGTCATCACAGTCATCCACGGGAGCTCTGATTAGGAAACTGATAAGTAAGTATTTCTGAAACACAGACTCAAACATGGTGGGTGAAGTAGTCGTGTCTCTTACCTGGGAGAAGACCGCAGAGTTCTTCCTGAGGGTGGGAGTGGTAGTTTGCAGTGAGGCAATGAGTTAGAACCAGAAAGTTGTCCTTAATGGGTCATCTGAAGAGAACATCTACGGGACAGTGTGTCACTGCCAGATTGTGACTCATTGGGAGAATCAAGGGAGAATCCAGGCTCTAGAAGTGGACTGATCTTTCTCCAAGCCTACCTCTGGTGCCTTCCAGCTGTGTGACCTTAGGCCTTGTCCTCACTTTCTCTGAGCTTCATTTCCTATTCTGCAAAAAGAGGAGATTGTCTAACTCACAGAGCGGAGTAAGAATCTGTGGTCACGGATTTTTATAACATATCCGGCTCCTTCCTTCCTCTGCACTAGCCAGACTGGCCTCCTTGGAAGCCCGAGATGCTCGTTCTTGCCACGCTCCATCACACTGTGTTATCTCTTTAATGCCTGTTCCTTCATTACATCTTCAGCTCAGTCATCACTTCCTTGTGGAAACCACCCTTGATCTTGCTGAGTAGGCCAAACTCTTTCTATGTGTTCTTCAGCTACCTTAGAGGTCTGACACTTAACACAGACTGCATTTGATTGACTGTTTCCCTACCAGATTATGAGCCACTTAAGGGCAGGGAGTATTTGTTCTTGTTCACCATTATAACCCCCCTTGCCTGGCAAAAAAAAAAAAAAGTACTAACAATCATCTGTTGAACAAATAAACAGAAACCCAAGCATAAAAGATACTTGGAAAATGGTAGTTATTACCATAAAATTTTAGCATAAAAGTTACCTTAGAGGTCCTCGAAAGGTTAGTCCCAACCACTTTCCTTCAACTATGTCTCCAGCAGGTTCACACCCTGTTGAGATCAGTGAACAAAGAATCAAGATTTCAAAAATCAATGGATGCCTATTAAAATCTACACTTATCATCCACTGACATCCACATTTCCATTGGTTGTCCTAAATTGCCCTCCCTATTATAATTAAAACAATGTGTCTCAGCTGCAAAGGGCCGAGAGTGCAATGACAGTAACTCTTGAACCATGTTCTCCAATAAAGGATTTTATGCAGTGATGGGACTGGACATTACTTTGGGAGGAGAATTTTGTCGGCTTTTCTGGGCAAGTTTTCTGTACTGTAAGATGCTGTGCATATCTGTGAGGCTGGGAAGTCCCGGAACTGCATTTTCAGATGTTCCTTGGTCCTCTATCTGTATATTTACTCCAATACCCACCCCCTTTAAAATTCTGTCATGAGTAGAAATGGCAATGCCTGGGAAATATTTTAATGCCATAATAAAGTCACTGGGAGCGTGGCAACACAAGAAAGAAAATGTAGTGGTAATCCTGTAGAAACATTAAAAAAATTTTTCCACTCATTAAAAAAAAAAAAACCATGGAGACATGAAGGGCAGGAAATGCTGCCACTTTATTGCCTTTTTAGTCAAATGTCTTTACGGGCCTATCCCTTTAAACTATATTATTAATATTGATCCCTCAGGGCCTAACACAATTTCCACCTCCTCCCTGTTCTGACTACCCCAGGACACTTTGACCTTTTCAGAATTCCCGTTATGCAGGTTTTATGCTTTCAGTAATTGTTTCTGATGTTTACTTTTCTCTCTCAACTACCTTGGAAGGTGCAGAAACCGAGACAGGGAACAATCCTTTCCAGAGGGCGAGGTAAGAAAAATAGTGACTTTGGAACACACCTGGGTTTTGGAATTGCAAGGCTTGGTTGGAATCCCATTTCCTGACCCTTACTAATGATGAAAAGTGCGGCCAGGATATATACCAGGGGGGAAAAATACCTTACCTTACCAAATTATTGTTAGTATTAAAGTAGATTAAAATGTGGTAGACTAGCTGCAGTTCATTTTTCATCCCCCCCCCACCACCACTACCAAGCCACTAGTTACAAATTTACTGTAGTTAGTTCCAGTACATTTTTATAAAGCTTTTCTATTTTTGTTTTTATTTTCTGATTAGGAAACAAATTCTTTTAGAAAAGTTAAATGATTTAGAAAAGTAAGAGAAGAAAATGCAATTAGCAGCTGCCATACTTGAGGGGTTACTGTGTGCAGGGAATGTGCTGTGGGTTGTATACTTATACAATCCCTTTAATTTGGACAGCAACCAGGAGGTAGATCTTAATGTTTTTCCCATTTTACCTGTGAAAGAGCAAAGACAAAGGGTGCCTATGGGAACACAATAAGTGATGGACTTCGAAATCAAATTCAGTTGTTCAGTTCATAGAACAACCACCATGATAGGGTAGTTCCCTAAATTATCCATAAATCAACCATGTCCCATCATAGAGGGAAAAAAAAGCCAGGCTATTAACATACTGTGGATTCAATTATATTTTCTTCCAATTACACGCTCACATATACACAGCTATGCAGTCTTTTTAAAATCAAAATTGGAATCATAATGTAGATAGAGTTTTTTTGTCATTAACATTATATTTTTGGCACTTTAATGACATACAAATTCCTTGCATATATGCTTTTAGTAGTGACTACATGTGCATTTTCCCCTCATTAGACCATTATTCTCTTGTTAGACTTTCAAGTGATTCCCAATCCTTAATATATAATTTTCCCCAAGGTTAAATTTACCACAAATTAGGATTATGCACATTATAATCTGCAATATGCAAATTACTTATCATAATAAGAATATAATTATATAAAATCCCAGATGTACCATTTTTGATTCAGACCTTGTAAGAAAAAGGATTTTAAAATCATCCTCCAGTCCACCCCTCATGCCACCCTATTTTTTCATGATGTGAAAAAAAAGATTACCCAGTTAATGTAATTCTGCCTACTTTACAAAGTGCATTATCAAACTGTTGCCAACGTGCCTCTAGGTCAAGAATGAGCCCTCCTTCAATAAAAAATTTTAAAAAAAGAATGAACCCTCCTGCCCTGGCCAGGAAGTTCAGTTGGTTAGCGTGTCCTCTGGATATGCCAAAATTTCTGGTTTGATTCCCAATCAGGGCACATACAAGAATCAACCAATGAATGCATGAATAAGTGGAACAACAAATTGATCCCCCTCCTCTTTCTCTATAAAAAAATCAAAGAAAATTTTTTTAAAAAGAATGAACTCTATTGCAACAAGTTTGGTCACTGGTCTAGGAATGGCAATGTAGTATGGCAGAGGACAGCTGGAGCTGAAGCTGGAGATGAAAGGTCTGAGATTCTAATTATAGTCACGACTTATTACTGTGACTATATTTTGAGCAAAGAAATTGATCTTTGTGAGACTCAGTTTCCTTAATATAAATTATAATAGCAATATTTTCTCTACTGTCTTGTAGGGTGATGATGATAATTAAATGCTAGGATATTCTGCATAATCTATATTTATTATTATTATTATTATTATTATTATTATCAGCTTCATCACCATTAACTAGACTTGTCTAAACAATCATATTCTTACTAAAAAAAATCACAGAAAATTATGCACCTTTTCCAATGAATAGAAATGTCTGCAAAATTCAGGCTCTATTTGTTTTTGGGGGAAAAAATGACCATTTTGTCTCATGAAAGGGAAGAATATATCAAGAATGAAAAATGATTTTATTTTTAAATATATATTTCTAAATATGCTTGACTTCCTTTTTTCTCTCATGGATTTCTATTGGAAATGTAAAACCGCTTCTGCATTTCTTATCATCCCTACTTTTCCTTTTCTTGGGTCCATAACAGAAAGCCTCCTGCCCTTTAGAATACAAACTAGACAAAAACTAACCAAAGTTCCTCCTTTGAATGTAGGTCTGATGCCATCTCCACTTGTGGCTAATGCAGGTTCTTGTGTGGCTGGGAGCAGAATGCCTTGCCCAGAAAGCAGAAGCCCTCCAGCAGTTTCTTGGTGCAGGTGGGCTGGGACCTGCCTCTTCAACCAGACTCACTCTCATGGTCACACTGTATTTCTCTTAATACCTGGATAAAATTAGCCTACCATGTAAACAGCCACGTTGCATACAAACCTGGTGAAGAGCAAACCTTCTCATTAGTGTAGGTTTCTAGAATCCTCTCATAAAAAACTTCACTCAGCGAGCCATACCACAGCTGGTATATTAGCTGTTCCTATTCTCTTATTTTTTCTGAAAATGTCCTTGTCACATTATTTTTGCTCTCTCCATGATTGTTTGGGATACATCCCCTAAGAAGTTGAAAATTCTCTTAGTATTATCAGAATGCCAGTCTGGGGCCAAGATGGTGTGATTTTGGCTTTATTGCTTTCTTCATGAAACTTTCCCCTGTGTTTTATTTCAAAAGAGTTTGTATCATGTTGGACATGTATTTCCAAACCATGGACTGCTAAAAAGATCTTACTCTCTTTCCCCCTCTCTTTTGTTCTTAAACATCTTGTCTTTTGTTTTAAGCAGGCCCTGGAAAAAAGAACCTGGCTTTCTGAAGTCAAAACTCTTAGCAGCATCTGCCCTGTCTCTATAACAATGGACCTGTAATCCTTAAACTTGAGCCTGAAATCCCAGAGAAACATTTTTCTTATACGTTGTGATACAGGTTTGGTAGGTAGTGTGATTTCTGCATCAAGAAGTAAATAATAATTATGGTTTGCTTCCGTTATATAAATATTTACATAAAATAAAGAGTGAAAAGAGAAGAAGATCTTGTTAGGGTTGACTTTCCATTTGGTTCACAGTTAACAGGCCCAACAGTGAGTTGTAACCCACCTCTTTAAGGGAATTTCAAATCCTGTGGTTACTTGCCCTCAAAATTCAAGGCATCACTATTCAGCCTTTGGTTATGTTTAAATGAGAAGACAGTCAAATAAAAACTGTTAAGGTAACATTTATTGGAAAAACAGGTTTAAATATAATATACCATCTACCTCTTCTTCCTTGTTTTAAAAATATCCTCCAACCCAGCCAGCATGGCTCAGTGGTTGAGCACTGACCTATGAACTAGGAAGTCAAGGTTCCATTCCTGGTCAGGGAACATGCCCGGGCTATGGGCTAGATCTTCAGTGAGGGGTGTGCAGGAGGCAGCCGATCAATGATTCTCTCTCATCATTGATGTTTGTATCTCCCTCTCCCTTCTTCTCTGAAATCAATAAAAATATATTTTTTAAAAATCCTCCAGCCTGCCATGCTTAAGAAATTGTACTGAGATATCCATGTGTTATATGAAGGAAGAAGCAGGAAAGGGGTGTGATGGAAAATAATAAGAGATTTGCCAACTCTAAGTCTTACTCATGAAATGACCCTTGGCAAGTTAACCAATGTCTCAAAACCTCAGTTTCTTCACTCATAAAATGGGGCTAAGAGCAGGGAGGTGGTGGGAGTTACAGGATAGTGTGTGTGTGGGCTCCTGGCCCTGGGTTGTTTTAGTAGCAAGATGCTCAGTACTCCAGGCCTAGCAATGCCACTGAAGTTTGCCCTGGGGGAGTGGGACTGGTTGTGTTAAGGTTCTCTGTGCTGAGCAATGGTTTGTATAAGGGAATCCAAAAATGAAGACCAGGAGGGAGTTGAAAAGAATGGGACTGTAAATGGAAAACGCTACTTTATCTTCTTTGAAGTTAAGCAAGGTGAATGAGTGAAAGTAGCTGAGAGCGTCTTGGCCATTCCTCTGATTAGTTGCAAGCATGGGTAGACAACCCAAAAGGCACTCACAGAGAAATGCTCAGATTTTTTTCAATCATTTGTCTCAGAATATTTGATGATTAGTATTACCTTTATGATGTTTTCACCCTCTCTTAGCTTAGCAGCATATCTGGCTAATTGTGTGTAGTCAGTAAATGAATTTTGAATAAATGTTTTAAATATGTCAAGCAGTCTTTTCTTTTGAAGTACACCACAGTTTACTTAAAAAGGAGTAATTAAGTTTTATTGTGCAAATACTGGAATATGTGGCCCAGTGAAACACGGCTCTTGCACTAAAGAGCCAATGGTGTGGTACAGCTAATCAGCACCTACTCATGAAAGCCTATTGTTAAAATGTCAGGAATTTCATAGGCCATACTACTATGTGATGTGTTATTTATTCCTCACATTACATATATATTTAAAACAAAAAAGGAATATTCAAAATTCATCACTTCCTAATCATTTCACTAGCTTATACTATTATCTTTGTTCTCGAGGTTCTTTGCATCTATTGTATCTCTATGGCAATAATACTACAGTATAACAGCGCACCACTGAGTATCTCTCTTCCCAAGTCTGCACTTGTGATGTCCCACTAGTAGTTTGCAGTCTGCCTGGTGGAAGTATTTGCACCAAGGATGTTCACAAATGTTGTGAAATCAGAAGTTGTCATTCTTGTTGTTGTTGTTTGTTTTCTTCCTGGAGGACTGTCTCTATCACTAGAAGACTGAGATAATAGAGACAGCATTAGATAGCATATTCATAATATCTAAGTTCAAAAACGATTGTCATTGTACATGATCTCATCTCACGTAGAATCTTCTGCTCATGCCGCTATTGAGGGATGCAGCCAGAAGGAGAATAGAAGTTTCCAGATTCTAATTTTACTGCTGCATCCCCTGCACCCACTCTAACTAGTGGACCCCTGTCTTGAGAACTCTTAAGAGGTACCCTGGATCAGCAGAGAGTATGAGAGGTGATGGTTATTGATGGCTTAGGAGTTAAAGGAGGGCAAAGATGGCCTGATTTTCTGCTATGACTTTTTGGCTTGTTCCTCTCTATCTTCTATGAAACTATATATATTTAATTGCCTTGTCAATGACATGAACAATAAGTCTCAATTGCACTGTGGATATACTTGACCTTGTCTATATTAGATAAAAGGCAAAAGTACTGTTTAAATTTTATTTTTAACAAGAATTGTGTATGTTTAAGATATACAAAGTGATCTTTTGATATATGTATACATTGAGAAATGATTAACACAATCAAATTAATTAACATATCCATCACCTCCCATAGTTATCATTGGTGTGTGGTGTGGTGTGGTGTGGTGTGTGTGTGTGTGTGTGTGTGTGTGTGTGTGTGTGGTGAGAACACTTAGGATCTACTCTCTTGGCAGGTTTCAAATATTCAATACATTATTATTAACTATAGTCACCATGCTGTACATTAGGTCTCCAGAACTTATTCATCTTAGAACTGAAAGTCTGTACCTTTGATCAGTATCTTCTCTTTTCCCTCAGCCTTCAGCCTCTGGTAGCCACCATTCTACTATCTGTTACTATGAGTTTGCCTTTTTGGGGAACAAGTATTAATCTCTTTAGGGGAGAGGATGGGATTTGAATGGAATCTTGCAAAAGGAAAGGATTGATCTGGGTGAGAGAAAAGGACAAATCATCAACAGATGCATAAGGAGAAGAAATACGGTGACCATCCCGGAGAACAGTAAAGAATCCAGTCGGGTTGGAGAACAGGGCTTATAGACAGAAGTAGTGGGAAGGGGACTGAGAGGAGAGATGGAAGCCTATTTGCCAATAACCTTAAATGACTGTGTTGAACTTTTATGCTAAATTGGTGCACATTTGGAGGAGAAGGGAAGAGCTGAAGAAGGAAATTTAGTGTTTGTTTAAAAAAGTTTATCTTAATAAATATGCTTACAGTATATACTGAATTGATAATATAAGGCAATTCAATTTACTTTGTTCTATGCAAATTAAACCAATAATTATGTTGTATTTGTTATATAAGATATGTATAAAAGATCCTTTCTCAAATGCTGCTACATCAAGCATCATGAACATGAGAGATGTACATATGGTTAATTCAGAAAATATTAACAGTACAATAAGTTGTACCATAAAAGCTTAAAACATGGTGCAAAAATGTAACATTTCATTATCAGTTTATAAAAATTTAATATATGTAATATTGTCTTAGGGAAAATAACATATGTGCACATTTAAAACAACCACAATAGCTATCCAGATTCAGTTAGTATTGCATGTAACTTGTCAATTTATAAGAATCAATATTCAAGGAATTGAATCTGAGTGATACCATTAGCTCAGCTTGTCAGCTGGGGTAAACAAGGAAATTTAACATATTGGTAGCCTACCTTTTCAATTTAATTCTTAGCTCTCCAGAATTGGTAACTATACTATAGCAAGGTGTTCTTCCTACCGAGTGTGCATGTGTTAATATGCTTCAGACCCCTTGACTTTAAGCCCACAGGCATAACATAGACCCTATAAGAGCTCAAGACAATCAACTTTCACAAAAGAAGGTGGTTCTCTTGGAACACTAGAGCAGAACATTTTAGCTATAATCTTGAAAGGACTTACCAGTGAGAAGTAGCACCTAAAAGGGAAAAAACAGATTTAACAACAGAGGAGAAAATAATTAAACATCTTAGAAAACAAAGTGAAATAAAAAAGTTAAAACATACTTAAAGAGAAATACATTTCATGAAACTAATAAAAATGACATCAACAGGAATTCATCATTAGTAAGTAAGCATAATCTTGCAAGTACCATGTTCCTTTTTTATCCTGTATCATAATTAAAAATTTTAGTTTTCATTCTATCAATAGGGAAAATAGATATACTGAAGATTCAAGGACAAATTGTACAAAGTCACAGATTTCATATGAAAAGGAATGCTCAACAGGACCAAAAGTTCATATTACTGATATACTTTCTGTTGATTCAATTTGTAACAGGTAAAAGTAAATGGTGTTAGGATACAAAATCTTAATATATAAGCCTTACTGTCATACCCCTGTTTTCTGGGAGAGAAAAAAAAACAAAACCTCACTCAATTTCCAGTAACATACAAAGATATCTTATAGAAGAATTCAGTGATGAAAGAGTTTATTAACTTGTTTTGCATTTTTCCAGAGAGGTTTTTAAACAAGAGGTGACATGACCCATCAGTGTCCATGTTCAGGATGAGCTGGGATCGGGGAGGGGGAGCAGAAGCAGAAAGAAGAGCTCGCACAGTCTCGCTGTCTTCCTGTGTCTCCGTCTCTGTGCAAAAGAGATTCTACTGAGGGTGCACGAGGTGCAGCTCAGACCTGCCATCAACGTGATATGTGCATCTCATCAGTCACCGGACCTTGTTCCTTCTAATAGGGCCTGGTTGGGATACAGCTAAAGGGGGATACGAAGGAATGCAATCCAGTCAGGCTACCTGGACTGAAGTCTGGGCTCTCTGCTTGCCACCACTGACACTGTATAGGTTACTTAAACTCCTTGAGCCACTCTCTTCTATAAGATGTTGATCATACTAATACCTCCCTTAGAGGGTGAGTGAGAGGAATCATTGTAATAATAAATATGCAATGCTTAGCACGTATCCCGGCACATGATGAGCAAGTTGACTATTGGGAATATTTTACTGATGTTGGCAGCCCTAGAAAGTATGATATAAACAATTTGACCAGACCACAACAAGTAATTATATCACATTATAGAAACTGAAGTCATCTGAGGCTATTTGATATTGTGTGTGTGTGTGTGTGTGTGTGTGTGTGTGTGTGTGTGTGTTTCAGCACGCATGCGCATGCTCCTAATGTACACCCATCCCTATGTATACCATTACTTTAATCCTGTTCCTTGCCACCTTTGGAAGGTAAATTATTCTAAACTCAATGAGAGCCTCACTTTTTTCCACTCACAAGGGTCCCAAATTGGGCTCTGACTCTGCTGGGAAGGAGAGGAGGCCGAGAAGCTAACCTCACCTGTGGCTCTGGGGATACAGATAGCCAGGAGAATGGAGAGAGAAGCCAGAGCCAATGCAGGGAGAGTGCTGGTTCTGGAAACTGAAGGGCAAATGCAGAGAAACTGTGGAGGAAATACTCTAATAATTTTTATCCAACCATGAAAGAAAAGAAAAAAAGGATAAAATTAAAGCCCTCCTAAAGAGAATGTGATTATCTTTCCTCTCCATCGCACTTCCAGCATTAGACTTTATAGTGACAAACTAAAGCATTCTTTAGCCTCTAGGTAATTTAACTGGATCAGGGTAAAGAAAGGGAAAAAATGAGCTTGAATACAGTGTTTGATCCAGTAAAGCTTAATGAGAAGATGAATGAAATGTGAAATATTTGGATTCCTGGGGCAGCTGTTGCTTAGGTATTTACCTGCCTATTGTCCAAGAACTCACTGAGGACACCTCCTACCAAGATCAAAGCATTACTATTTATGCTTTAAAATTGAGTTATTGTGTAAATCAACTTTACTTGACAGAAGCATCAGGAGGAGTATGAAGCCGTCATTATAAAACTAGTTATTTCGGAGTCTTTTCTTAATTTTATCTCTGTTAAGTCACAACTGGTGAATTTTCTCATTGATATTTATTTATGTTGAGGATACATCCATAAGAAGAGGGAATTTTAAAAGTGTTTCCTCCATTTTCACGATTCCAAGACTTTTATATTATTTATTTATAACAACAGTAATAAATATTATTTATTTATTTATTTATTATTACTCATGATATTAGTTATTATTACTTGTGGTTCTACTCTGTGCCAGTCACTATAGATGTATGACTTCTAAATTTTATAGCCATTCTGCAAATGTGTTATTTTTTTCATTTTTACGGATAAGGAATCTGAGGCTCTAAGGGTTCAAATAGCCAGCCCAAGGTCACATAGCTAGTAATTGATGGAGTCAGATCTTCAACCCGTATCCTTCAGATAACAAAATACACATTTCTCCAAAGATTTCACATCACTTCTGTCCAAGGAGCATTCAACCATGCCTTCATCTGCTCCTGCAATGGGTATTAAGCACTTCCCAGAGGCAGAGCATTATGTTGGGTACAATACGAGCCACATGATGTCATGGGCATTTAAGTGTCATTCTTTGAAATGAACTTACAAAAAATTTTTAACTCCTGATTACAATAATGTCACCTCTTAATATTCTCATTCTGACTACACATTATCAAAGTATAACATACAAAACAGAAAAATCCACAAATCATACATGTGCACTCAATGAGTTATCCCAGCACTACACCCTGTAACCGCCATTCCCATCACCCTGGAAACTTCTTCATGGCCCATTGTAAACACTATCCTCTTCTTTTTGCTCAAAGGTAACCATTATTTTTTATTTCAAATTGGATATGGGGAAACACCTTAAATAGCATAAGAGAGGAAGGACAGAATAAATTATATCTGCAGTGTTCTCCTAATTACATGATTCTTGATATGTAACTAAATGTTCAGGAAAACACTAGAAGTAAATAACCAAAATGTTCTCAGTGGTTATATTTTAGCAATCAAATTAGGGCTGATTTTTAGTTTCTTTTTCCACAGAAATTATATATTACTCTAATAAATAATCAAAGAGAAAATGTTACTCAAAGGGAATAAACGGTATTACAAGAGATCGTACGCATGATTTTTTCATATTTGTCAGGAGCTGACATTATTTTACTGGAAGAGCAAAAGGAAATTGCCTGGGAAGAAAGGCTATTACATACAATATACTTAATAAAAAAAATGTATATCCCATTAGAACATGGCCAATCATGATAATGCTTTTGGTTACACCATGGACACCAATTACTGAGAGGTATATACCAAGAAACCACATGTGGCGTGGTTGACTCTCTCATAGCCAGTGTGAATTCTGCTTCAACGCCAGCACAAATCTTATAAGGTTCCATTATGCTGTCTTTGCCACATTCCAGGTATTTCTGCACACCCCTCCCCTTATGGCTCTACTTAGTAAAGAAAGAGTAGAAATGATGCTAGAGACTATAAAATCAGACTAGCAGAAATTGTACAGCAAGGCAGCAGAAGATTCTGAGAACAGATCTAGAATTTTAGAAATTGGTCAAGGTCCAGGGGTGTGTAGACAGTATTTTCTGCATGCTGTTTAAATTATGTCAAGAAATATAAAAAAAAGTTGTATCTGTTATCTTTGTTTTTTTATAGAAGTCAGATAATATATTGATGTGGGGAAGATTTAGCTTCTAATAAGCCTTAAATATACAATCAAGATTAGCTGTATTCTTTTTCATTCTGCACCTCCTCCTAATATTACTTTTGTGTATTTATTTTGAAAACACATTATAATTTACTATACAGAAAAGATGTCTGAGTCCTTGAAGGAATGCAACAAGAACTCAATAGAAAACAAATGGAAAAGAATTCAACAACAGTAGATTTACAATATGATTTATCTAGGACAGAAGCTGAAAAACTTTCTTAATCATAAAATCTTCTCTCTTGGTAAGTCAGTTTTCCCAGAAGGAGCTGGAGAAGGGAACACATATTTGAATCACTGATGGTGAAGCCTAGTCCTCCATCCAAGCAGGGGACATGGTTCTGCTGTACTATGCAGAGCACTCTAGACTGAGCTACCTAGGATGCTGAAGAACTGCAAAGTTGGAGTTGGGAAAAGGGAGTGGAAATTATTAAGAGTCACCATGGCTCAAGCTTCAGAAATAGTAATGAATTTTGCAAATGTTGGGGTTCAAATGACTTTCTTTTTTTTTTCTAAGAAGATACTATTTTTCCTGGAAAGAAAAGCCGAGGTCCTTGCAATATCTAAAACTTGGTGCTCTGATAGCTAGACCACAGAATTTAGTGGCCAGCAGTGACCCAGAGTGGTAATTTTTCAGGCCCTGACATCTATTTAATGTCTTTGATATGGTTATGTAAACGTATTTCACATGCACGCTATTAATATTTAGGTGCCAGGTGGCCACTATGCCTGGTGGTCTATTATTTATGAGTCTGTTTCTTCTGACTCACGGGGAGATGAGTGGCTGCCATTGACCCGAGGATTCTTTTAACATCACTCATTAATTTCTTCAGTGAAAAAAATAACAGCACCTTACATCTTGGTGGTAGCATAAAATATAGTAATGTATAGACTAGAGGGCAAGAGAATTGCACTGCAGTTATGCATCTATAAATAGTGAGGACAGTACGCTTGTGCATTTATGTATTCTCCCTGAGACTCAATTTCTTCATCTGTCAACTGGGAATGTTAACAACCTTTCTCATATGATCACATGCAGTATACCTAGCAGGGTGCTGTAAAAATAGAAAATGCTTAGAGTAAGTTTCCTACCTCACCTCTAGGGGGATCTCAGTTCTCTCCTCTGAAAAACCAGTGGGTGAAGCATGGAATGTCAAATAGTTTCATTTCATATGAACTCCAATCAATTGTTATGAATTGCCTGGAGTGTATCTTGAAAAGGATTTGAAACCCAGTGTGAGTATGTCATAAAAATGTTGGATAAATTAGTCATGTCTGCATTGGAGGAAGAATGAAGATGGCTGCCCATGAGATGCCAATTTCTCAGCCCTCCCACGTTCAAACTCTCTGATTTTGAATGTGGCCTTTGTATTTATGAACTATCTTAGAATTAAAGGAACCTACTGAGGATCCTTGTTACTAGATATTTATAGTGGCCCTAATAAAATTCAGGCACAGACTGGCAATGTCCCTATTCAGCTTAGGGACTGTCATTCACAGACCTTGCACACAGCTTGCCTTGCCAACTTTTGCCAGTGTAGCTCTATGTCAATGTCTGGTACATAACTATTTGCCAGTAAAACCAACTTTGTGGAGTTTTATTACCTTATGTATTCCCCAAAGAGTCACAATAAGATCTCAGTTTATCATATTTGGTTTTTTAATTTTATTATTTTTTTATTGTTAACACTATTACAAATGTCCATTTCCCCACTTTGCCCACTCCACCCAGCCTGTAGCACCCTCCCCCTGGCCTTCATCACTCTGTTGTCTATATCACTGGGCCATATATATATTTCTTTAAACCATTCTACTCACCTTACTTCACTCTTCTGAATTTCCTAGACGGAGAACAGGGAACACTATGGTTGGAAGAAAGATGTAGTCAATAATGTGATTGTTAATAAATATAACTAAATAAAATGTATAATTATTAAATTTGTTAAGACCAATTTCAAAACAGTAAGTTCTATTTCATTTTTTTACTTTTATGCAAAAAACAAGTATTTTAAATAATTTTTAGTTGGCTGCAAGTCTTACAATCTTAACACAAATTATTATGATTGAGGTTTACCCCATTGTACATTTTATGCATTTTTATATGTACAGATACTTTTAGTGGTTTTAAATATAATTATAACTTCTAATCATTTATATAAAATTATATTATAAATATTTTCCCATACTTTCCATCGTTATTATAAACAGAAGAGGTCATATTAATTGAATGTAGTATGTCACTAATGTTTGGACTATAATTTATTAGGCATTTGCTTTTCATAGCACTTTTACATTATCAAAGCCATGTTATGATTTGAACTTAGATTTGTTTTACACATTTCAACATGGTATAATACACAGATGGACAAAGCTTCCCTTTTGTTCTATTGGATAAAAATATTCTGTGTAAAAAAAATTCCATAGACCATCATTATTTTTTTTAAAAGTGAAAATAAGTTTGAGCCAAAATATGTTAAGAATATCATATTTTTAAATAAATATAGTTTTATTGCTTCAAAATGTGTCATGGAATTTGAGTAACATAATAAATATAATGATGTTCATTTAAACATTGTACCATTTGTTTATTTTCTCTTTTGTTTCCCTTGCCCTAGGAGATGTATAGGGAAATATATTGCTATGAGAGATGGATGAGATTTTGTTGCCTATGGTTTCTTCTAGGGTTTTTATGGCTTCATGACTTATATTTAAATATTTTATCCATTTTGAGTTTATTTTTGTGTACAGTGTAAGTTGGTTGTCTAGTTTCATTTTTTTTTGCATGTATCTGTCCAATTTTCCCAACACCATTTATTGAAGAGACTGTCTTGACTCCATTGTATGCTCTTGCCTCCTTCATCAAATATAAATTGAGCATAATGACTTCTTGTTGTTTTGTTGATCTATATGCCTATTCCTGTGCCAGTACCAAGCAGTTTTGATTACAGTTGCTTTGTAATATAACTTGATATTTGGTATTGTGATCCTTTCCTACTTTGTTCTTCTTTCTCAAAATGGCTGTGGCTATTCAGAGTCTTTATTGGTTCCATATAATTTTTTGGAATATTTGTTCTAGATCTGTTAAATATGCCATTGGCATTTCAATAGGGATTGCATTGAATCTATAGGTTGCTTTGGGTAGTATAGACATTTTAATGATGTTAATTTTACCAATCCATGAACATGATATATTCTTCTACTTGTTTATATCTACACCAAAATAAAAAGCTCTGCATGGCAAAAGAAACTATCAATAAAATTAAAAGAGAGCCCACTGTATGGAAGAACATATTTTCCAGTGAAACATCTGATAAAGGTTTAATATCCAAAATATATAAGGAACTCATACAACTTAACAAAAGGAAGACAAATAATCCAATTAAAACATGGGCAAAGGACCTAAATAGACACTTCTCCAAAGAGGACACGCAGATGGATAAAAAACAGAAGAAAAAATGCCCAAGTCACTAATTATCAGAGAGATGCAAATTAAATCCACAATGAGGTATCACCTCACACCTGCCAGAATGGCTACTGTCAGTAAATCAACAAATGAGAAGGCAAGGATGTGGAGAAAAGGGAATCCTAGTACACTACTGGTGGGAATGAATGCAAACTAGTGCAACCACTGAGGAAAACAGTATAGAGTTTCCTCAAAAAATTAAAAATGGAACTGTCATTTGACCTAGTGATCATGCTTTTCGGAATATACCCTAAGAATCCTGAAGCACCAATCAGAAAGAATATATGCGCCCCTATGTTTATAGCAGCGCTATTGACAATAGCTACGGTCGGGAAAGAGTCCAAGTACCCATCAGTAGGTGAATGGATAAAAAAGCTGTGGTACATTTACACCACGGAATACTATGCAGCTGTAAAAAAATAAGGATCTCTTACCTTCCTTTATGCTAGGAGAGTATTATGCTAAACAAAATAAGCCAGTTAGAGAAAAACAAGTATCACATGATTTCACTCCTATGTGGAATCTAAAGAACAAAAGTAATCAACAAATAGATCCAGAGACATGGAATCATGGAACAGACTATTGAATCTCAGAGGGAAGGCGGAGGTGGGTAGGTAGGTAAGAAGAGATTAACCAAAGACCTTGTATGCATATATGCATAACCCATGGACACAGACAATAGTGTGATGAAGGCCTGGGGCAAGGGGATGGTTGGGGCAGGCTAGAAAGGGTCAGTGGGGGAAGAGAGGGGAACATCTGTAATAATTTCAACAATAAAGTTTTAAAAAGTAAAAATTGTACCATTGAAAATGACATGATATCTAAAATGTTCATGATTACCTTAATTTTTGTCAACAACATAACAGCCACAACTAGGTCATACTTCTATAGAGATGGACCTCATTGGGCATTCATGGAAAAATTAGTGGAATGAGACCACCAAGGCTCTGCTTATGTAAGTGTACAAGGGACCCCCTAAGTGAAAAACTTTTTTTAAAACTTTAACTATAGTTGAGAAGTATAATAGGCTGGTTTCCAAGGAAGACAACTTAGGTGGCTTGACTATGTGACCATGGTAAAGTCATTTAATGTCTCTGTTTCTCATTTTCCTCACACTGTGGTTGATGTAAAGATCCAACTGCTCTTTTAACAGGGGCTGACATATAATCCTTCAATAGGTTTTAACTATTATTATACAAATTCAGTTAAAGAATATTGGAGGGGGATAAGATTTTGAGTCAGGCATAATGCCTGTCATTCTGATTTTTATCTAGCTCATCTCCTAGGAATTCATGACAGACTCCAAGGATGGGATTCTACCCAAATAAACAAAAAATGAAAACCAAAGAATTGTTTCATGAACAGTCTTAGCTCATAAGAACAGAAGGTTGTCAAGGACAAAGGGTCCTGTGTGATAGATGATGACATTGGCGTCCTCAACATTGGCCAACAGGTTTATCTTTGATGCTGTCATTGTCTTAAATCATCAATGGCAGTGCCTTGAGGTGACAAGTAATGACATATGCCTCTTTGCCACTGATAGCAAAGAAGGCCCAATCCCAACAAAGCTCGAAAGAGGGGGGAAAAATGTAAGATAAAGCACAGGAAAAATGTTCCCAAAATTCTCAAAGGAGAAATATAAAGGGCTCGTCTTGAAGGTGGTGATAAGACTAGAGGGAAATAATGATTTGTGGCCCTTAATTCACCCACAAGCAGTTATCATATATCAAACCCGGGGTTTAGGTGGTGTGAACAATGATTTGCTACAGAAATTGGTTCATTCAACAAATATTTATTGAACAGTTATAACATGCCAGGCATGTTCACCATAATAGTGAGAATCAGACAGGTTATATTGTAGCAACAAAGTACCTCAAAATCTCACTGATTTACAACAGCAAATATCATTCCTCTTTTGTGTTACAGGTCTCTCATGGTCAACAGTGGCTCTCCTATATCATCACAACATCATCTTCACTTAGGAGACCCAGGCAATTGAGGAGCCTCTGTGTGGTATCCTGACGGTCTTGTGATGGAGAGAAAAGAGAAATGGTGAAGCATGATTGAATCTTAACACCTCCGTGCTGAAGTGCATGTAAGTTCCTCCTATGATCATTACTAAATTTAACAGGATGGAGATCTCTTACAGATTGGACACCACGGGGGAGAAAATGTGAGAGTCAGCCTACAGCATCTACTTTGCCGTGGAATCTGTCCTCAATGGTTTTAATCTAACAGCATTTCATTTGATCACATTAATCTTAAATTTGAGACTAAATGGAGTAAATATTCAGGCACCAGTGAAAAGCACAAATGTGATAATACAAAGTCAGTGTGATTTCAAGTCTTAATTGCTTGAAGCTATTTGAAATTGTGGGTCTATAAATTCAAGGCCCTAGGATTCAGCAATTACTCCAGATTCTTTCATCATTCCCCTAAGGAAAAGTAATAATAAGTAGGATACCAGACATTTATGCAATCTCTCTGAGATCATAGAGGCTAACAAAGGGAACGTTTACACAAGGCAAAAGTACTTATGATTTCTTTGCAATAGACACTATGCAGTAAATACACACAACAGCATTCATGCCTGGAGATATATACCACCTTGGGTTTGATCCTGGCAGGTACCATAGATTCTGCAAGGTTGGACAGGTTAAATTCTTGTAGGGAAGACCTTTTGGACCACCCAAGGATTACAGAAATTGCAGCTGTGTTTCAGAGGAGATTTTATTCTGAGCTTTTCTTGTTCAGTGACCCATCCTCACTACACACAAGATACTTTTTTGTTCAGTTGACTTGGCCAATTTTATCTTAAGTAATCGTAGTTTATGTGACTGAATTTGTCTTGACCTTTACTGCATTTAGGTAGATGAAATGGTCTTGTTTTTGACTTCTGAAACTATTTGTAGACCTTTGCCTTCACATGTTTGAAATAAATGTGAGGCATTAATTGTAGTCAGACATCCCTGAACCCAATTCACTTGGGAAAATACATCTCAAAGTGTAATTTATCATCCAGGACCTGTCCACTAGTTCGTTACTCCCTAGGAGTAAATTAGGCACTTTGAAAGATGCATTAAACAATTCCTAGCTACTAGGTACCATTTAGGGCTTTGGGGGAATAATATACTTAATGGTACCTTGGTGACCTCAAAAAGTTCATGTTGTTTTGAAAGTTCTTAAATTTCTTCCACAAAATAATTTATGCACTAGGAGGTTGGGTATGCTTATAAATATTTTTCAGTTAGGCAACAGCTATTAAGTAGAATAAATAAGATAACATTATCCTGCTGATGAAAAAATCACATGTTTGACAAATGTCTTATCTATCTTATCCATGAAATATATGGATAGCTCATAAAACAATTATTTCTTTGGATTTTATTTTTTTATCTATAAGACTGTCTTGCATTTTATTTTAATTAGCAATGCTTTATAGCTATAAAGACTTCCAGATCCACATCACTGCGTTTTTCCATAGTACAAAGCACATTTAGCCAAAGTCAGAATAATATACTGCTAAATATACTGAAAGTTCTGACAGTAATTTATGTCCTGCTTCCTCCTGTCATTCACAGCAGAGCTTCATCCATATTAAATTAATTGGTTGTTAAGTTTTGATACCTACTACTGCAATCACTTATCTTATTTATTAAGATGCATAAAATTAAGCTTGACCCACTAAGTCAAGTAAAAGTGATAAGCTTTGGATTTTGCTTTCATTTGGGGGATAGAATTACTGCTTAAAAGAAATATAGTATTCATTGATTCTAAAATGCAAAGATTTTCACATTTAGATGTCTCTAAAATTTGGATATGTCTACTAATTGATAGTGTGTCTAACTTTGTTAGCATTTATCTCTCTCTTATCGTCATGAAATGATGGTACATCTTACATTTGATAGCCTATTAGATTTTTGAAATATAATTTTGAAGAGAAGAACTTGGGTGAAAATAGTTCAATAACATGAAAATATTGCCATTAAGAAGGACAGAAGTTGATAATGGTTTTATACCCATTTCAGTCATATTGTCCTTCTAAAGATGCGTTTATCACCACTAACCAATTCTGAACATGTTTGAGTGGAGGCAGAAACTGCCATTATATGAAAATAAAATCTGCTTAAATTTTAAGGTAACATATATGCCATAATAAAGCAGTGGACGTGTTGGTTTAAATGGTAAGTAAAGCTTATTCTTACTATTCTCCAAATAATGGCTGGTGAAATAGTACTCACCAATGAAACAGGACTTTGGGGAGAAACACTCAGCCAATAACAGTTATGTTTACAACTGACATGGTTTCTTTTGTCATAAGAGACTTGAAAGGGGATGTATTTTCCAGAATAACTCTACTCAAATAGTCTCAATTGCATTTACTATGAACATCTTTGGATGGAACACCCAGTTCACATGTCAGAGCCAATGGAGAGGATTGTGTGTTAGAGGCCTAGGAAAAGCAAAGAAAGGGAGGAAGGGAGGGCAGGTGGAGGAAGAAAGGAAGGAAGGGGAATGCATTTTACAGTCAGCCCAGATATAGAATTCCTGACTTTGATGTTGTCCTGAATGCAAAGGAGATATTTGCCTAACTATTGTACACATTTTCATTAACAAATAATGATAAATGGGACAAATGTGCTTTGTTCTCTCAGTAAAATGTGAGGCCTGTTAGAGACTCCTTGCTGTATCATTCCAAAGTCCCAACATACAACTGGGAATTCTATTTCTCATTTACATAATTTTAAAATTCTAGAATGTGATTTCAAGGTCCCTAAATGGGACACTTTTCAGGAGAGATTCAATTCAAATTTAAACAAGTAGCTAAGTCATAATTAAATTTTCAAATGAAATTTATATCATTGGGTACCATTTGAATTTAATCTATGGAATCCAAAAAATTCACAGACTAATATACAATAAAATTTTTGATGTATCTTTCTACCTCTATAGAATAAATTCAATTTTCTCTGTGAAGAGAGGAGTTAAGGTAGGTTATCCATTGCAACAGTGAAAGGTTCTGAGGCTCTTGCACTATTCTTCTCACCAACACAACACAACTTTATGCTGAAGATGAGTCTATTGAATGACCAACGTATGTTCAAACTCTGAACATTTTAATAATATGCAAACATCTATGAATTTGGGGCTTGCCTTAAATTGCTATTCAGAGTATCTAATTTTTATAATCTTCTTACCTATAGAAATAACACAGTTAACAAAGTCTAAACTTCAGTGATAATTAAAAAAAATAATGTAATTTTTGTTAGGATTTACTTCTGTTGACTATATGGATCTACATGTACCTTGTGAGTATGGCCAGGGTCTGTTGGCAGGCAGCAAAGGCTATTCATTTTGAAAAACATGACAGTCGAACTCATTGGCTCCATATTACCTCTCTTACATTTAGCAAATTACATTCTTCTTTGAGCTTCAGTTTCCACATCTATAAAATAATATCTACCTTTATAGTTATTGATAAGGTTAAATGATTTGTTGTATGTAAAGCACCTGGCATATAAAGCATGTTCAATCATTGGTTGCTTCCAGTGAGCTCCATGATAACTAGAGAGTAGTAGTAACTTACCTTTTAGTTGTATGTGACTGGAATCTACTTGATGGTTTACCTCTAATTTCTTTTGTTAAAATATGTTTTTATTTATTTATTTTTATTTTTGTATTGATTAAGTTATTACAAATGTGTCCTTATCCCCATGTTACCCTCCATCCCCCACAGTTGTTTTTATTTATTTTTAGAGAGAGGAAGGGAGAGAGATAGAGAAATAGAAGTATCCATGAGAGAAGTATCCAAAACACAGGAGCAGCATCCACACAAAGATGTAGAGAAAACTGTGAAAAAATATGTGAACACCCAGAGAACTTTTAAGCTAGCTTGGAGGCAAGAAGACTCAGCATATATGACTGGTGGAAAATAGTTTGGTAGGTTTACAGTTAACCTAAATCCCTGTTATCTTTACTATAGCAGACAGCTAATCAGATGTCTAATTTTGGCTTAGGTCACATATTAGGGTCACTGGTGTTTTAGGATAACAAACTATTATTTCTTGCTAGAAGACTTGGGTCCATGAGACCTGGGATGATTTATTTTACTGATAAAGAAATGTGGGATGGCTTTGAAGTAGACAAGAATTTGTGGGTCATTAGGAGCCTCTGATCGCATTCTTTCAGTGGCCCTGTACCCCCTTCTCCATTCTTCATCCTCTCTGCCCTCCAGAAGTACCAAGTCTTCCTCTCATCTTACACAATACAGATGATCCTTCACATCTACTTCCATTATAGCTTCTAACCCAGACAGGCATATTAATAGCTTTTCCGAAAGGCAGTTTTCCTTCATGTAAGAGAAAGTCTTGTGCAAACTATTAAGAGAATCCCAGGTACTCTAGTTCAGTACACCAAAATGCATTAGAAATTCTAGTAATTTGCAATTCTTCCTTTCTCTGCTTGCTTTATCCTAAAGCTTTAGGGAGGAGAGTATGAGGAGCCATTGTAGTTGAGCCATAAATCAGGTAACCATCTATAACCAACTTGTTAATTAATGTCATGATCAGAATATTTAATAACAGCATCCTTGATAACCGTAAATAATCAATTATCCAGCCTTTTCAAAGATCTCTTCTCTTTTGTTGCCAAAAATGTATCCTTAAAAAAAAAACAGTTTGACTTATTTGTTACAAGGTAGACATTTTTTTACAACTATTCCATGAAGAGTTTAAGAAGACAGGGCAGGAAAGTGAATTTTTATACCCCCAAAACTGTTGGTATGAAGATTACCCTCTTTATTTTCGTTCTTTTTTTTGTACAGTTGGGAAGATGGTGATAAAGGGGTGGCACAGTGGTGGTGAGGGGCTAGGTGGATGAGAAAGAGGTGAAGAGATTGAGTGCCTACTATGAGTGGGAAAAGGGAAAAGGGGGAAAAGATGCCTAATACGTATATGTGTTGTCTAAAACCCTTTTAAGGAATTTTCAAAATTTAAGTTTTCTTTAAAGAGCCACTAGATACTGCTGTTTCTTTATATGTTATACACGTAGAGACTGGACCACATGAAGCCTCAGGTATTATATGTGATATAAATTTTATGTAAAAAGTTACACACACACACACACACACACACACACGCTTTTCAAAGGCCAATCCCGTATTTATCTTCACATCTTCCACAACACCAAGCATCAGCATTGTACATATCAGGCACTCAATTAATATATGCTAAAGCCACATGAAGAAGTTGGTTCCCAAATTAGTGTTAAGTAAGGTGGAAGCATTGTGACAGGTTGGTAAGAGTATGGGACAGGTGGCATGATAAATCTCAGCCATACTCCTGGCTTATGAAACTCAGTGCCTTTGAAACCTTCAGCAAATTCTTTCTCTTCCATGGAACCAGGTTCCTGCTCTGGATCATAAAGGCATTGACTGGGTCATCTCTCACTGCCCCTCCAACATTCTAAGTCCATCACTTTAACCTGACAGGTTTCCAGGTAGTGTTATTCAGCATGGATGGATTAAGCCTTGTTTAGCCAAAAATTCCATCAGATCTGCTCTGGAGTTTAGATTTTATCTTGTTTCCCATTGTTTGTTGTTTGAAGATGAACAGAAGGGGGCATTCTCTGAAAGAAGGGTGACAAAGGCACTTGTGTCCCACACACCACCATTGTCTAAATGACTAGAGAAGATAAAGAAGCCCGGGGAATTGCAACACCTGTATATTCAATGCACGTTGTGTATTCCAGGCACTGTGCTAGTCGTTTTTTCTTTAGCTGAGAGTAATCCTGATAAGTAGGCCTCATTGCCTTGGTTACACAGGTTAAGACAATCCCTCCTAGAGAACACTGCTTGAAATCAGTGTAACAATCACAAGTTAGAGAGCTGGAGGTCAGTTGGGACAGAGGTGGTAACCCCTTGAGTCATAGGAAAGATACTGTGCAAATTTGCATTCATAAATTTGTATTTGTAAATATACTGCCTCAGTAGTTTGTAGGGTGATTTTTTTTAAGAAATTGATATCTGTAAGAGAGAGACTTTAGGAATATTTCAATAGATCTTACTTGCAGAAATGAAATTTACTAAGAATATCTTTTGTACTATTTTCAGCTGGTTCTATTGAAATTGGCTCTTTCTTACAAGTAGATGAACTAAAGATTTATTGTCCTCAGAACATGTGGAAATTAGAAAATGGACTAATGGAATCCATTATATCCTCTCAACAATTAGATGAATTGTAGATCAATACAGTATATTAATAGAGTCAAACTGATTTATATAAATATCCCACTGGGACAGCCACCGGGAGATAGCATTGGCCCACTAGTCTCAAGTATCTTGAAAAGAACAAAAAAAAAATCAAACTAGACAAAGGACTCCTTTCCCACCTGTGTTTTTACACTTTTGAGATGTGAATAAGTTAGTCTTATTGCTTAATGATCACATATTACTTCAGATTGAAAACTAAAAATCTAATAGTAGCAAAGTGAACAATGTTCTTCTAATGATAAATAAATTCTTTGCCATGCAATCCATAGTCAAACATTTTATTGTTTTATTTTGTTTTAATTTTAGATAATAATTGTTATTTTATTTTAGCTATTTTCAGGAGCAAATGACTCTGAAAAAAAGGGGCTGATTAAATATGATTAATATAACAGTTGCCCTCCCCTGTGCACATTCTCCATAAACCTCAAAGCCTAACCTCAAAGATAAAAAATAAAATTCCAGAGGAAAATTACTGCAAAGGTACTTTGTGCTAAACTGGCATCAGACATAAAAATAAAATAATGTCTGCAAAGCTCAAGGGATTAATTAGGATTTTAATGTGGTCTTATTTCTAGGAAAATAGTAGGAATCCTGATTTAAGAAGCCTTGTGTTTCACAAAGTAAAACAAAAACAATGGAGTCAGACAGTCTATTAAAATGTTCCTGAATTGAAATTTAAGGAAAATCTTTAATTAATTTTTATTGGGACCACATTTCATCATTATCCGTGAGAATCATTAGAAAAATAGAGAATGGTATGAACTACCCACATCCCCATTTAAAAAAAAAAAAGAAGGTCAAAAGGTAGACTATGGCAGTTCAGCAAGAAAAAGAAAACAAATTGTAAATTATCTTCTGCAGAAGGACAGAGTGCTCAGCCAGACAGTACAGGTTTTATTTTTTGATTGCTCATGGTATTCCAGCACCCACGTTATGCGTCTAGATTTAGTGAACGTAATGTATGGCTGGGCTTTGGGGCCACTCAGCTCTAATTGAAGGGTTAGGACACATACATTCATGTGCTCCTAAAAGGAAATTGGCACATTTGCAATAACCTTCCGACCCCAAAAACTTGGAGCTGGGTGCAGAATAAAGAAGTCAGCTTTCATTCTGGAGGAAAGGTAGAGAAAAGCCCAAGCATCCTTTTCCATTTTCGTTGACAGGATACAGAAATGAAAAGCAAAAAGGAAGCAAGTGTCAGATAAGTCAAAAGCTGTTTCTTATTATCCTGTTTCTTAAGAGTAAAAAATAATGTATATCAGGGCACATGAGTGTCATTTCATTTATTATTAATTTAATTTTGATTATCATAGTTGCTAGAAGTGCTTCCATTGACATTTGATAACAATCCTTTATTACTTAAATGCAACTTTAAATTCCTGTGCTGCTTTCCAAGGCTGGGTTTATGTAATTTAATTTTATAGTGCACATTTGAAAGCATCAGATGAAGAAATAGCTGACTCATGCTGGTCAATAAGAAAGTAGATTTTTCCTTCTCAATTGGTCACACCATTCTAAGACCATCCCAATCAATATATTGAATACTCAGTGATTTGCTCTCATCCATGGTTGAGAATAGAAAGGACTGACAGCACAAATCAAGGGATTCAAACATAAGCTCTTTCCGAAATTGCCCACAAAGGTGGTTATTGTTCATCAAACTGACATTTGAAGATTTCTCTACAGAAGTCTATTCATTTCCACAAATGCCTAACAGCAGACATGATGTTAGAACTAGAAGTAATATGATGGTTTCCAACTAAGTGATCTATGAAGAATTTCCACATTCTTAAATTTTTTTATTTTTATTTTTTCCTTTCTTTATTGTATAAAGGTATTACATATAAGTCCTTATCCCCTCATTGCCCCCTCCACCCCCGCCCATGCCCTCACCCCCTCTGGTGTCTGTGTCCATTGGTTATATATCCCAAGAAACTAGAAATACCAATCAGAAAGGATATATGCACCCCTATGTTCATAGCAGCACAATTTACAATAGTTAAGATTTGGAAACAGCCTAAGTGCCCATCAGCAGATGAGTGGATTAAATTTTTAACAATGACACAAAATGAAATAGCAAGAGAGAAAAATGTTAAGAAAAAGCATGTGTTCAGAGGGAATAACACTAACTTTAAGCAGCTTGGGTGCCTGGTTCCCAAGGTTCACTTAGGCAGGATTTTCTGTCTCCTCATTTATTCTAGAACTGATTGTGTTTCTATCAGAAAAAAACTACATTATTTCAGCTTCCTGACTTGGGTGACTAAATCATATCTCTTCCAATAAATAATTAAAATAGTGCCTAACATATATAACAAGTGTAATGTAAAAGACACTGGCAAGTGTTTTGCATGAATTACCCCTTTTACTCACCACAACAGCCTAAAAGCAGGTACAATAATTGCCTCTGTCACTGAGGTGAGGTAAACTATTCCCCAGGAACACAGTTATTAAATAGTGGATCAGAGATACATCCTTAGCTTTTAACTGGTCTCTGGGCCCCCAGGATTAGTCACCTTACTTCCTGGGGTGGGTGTGTGAATATGGTGGCCACTAGCCATAGGTGGCGGTTTCAATTTAAATTAAAATGAATTAATAAAACCTAAAAATTCATTGCCTCAATCACAAGAGCCACATTTCAAGCATTCAATAGCCACTGTACTTCATAGTGCAGATAGAATAATTCTATCCTCGCAGGAAGTTCTACGGGTCAGCACTATCTTAGGAAATGGGTTTTCCTTTGATGACAATAACTTTCTCTTCCATTCCCCACAATATTCTAAACCAACATTAAGTCCACTGAGAATATGTGGGCTGTGATGAATCTTTTCTTCCCAACCTCCACAGGAAAGGGCTACCATCTCTCATCTTGAGAAAATGGTTTCTATCCCATTTCTCAAAGCAAAGCTGTTTTAATGATAAAAAATGATTAGGAATGAAAGTTTTAAATTATTATCAAGTAGAAATGTGAAGGGTACTCTGTGGGAGTCAATATGGACTTTTCACCAAACCATCTGTATGATCTTTGACAGCTGAGAAAGAAAAGCAAGTAAGATTATTATAAAGCATATTTTATGGTGTTGATGTTATTTTGGCATCACATGAAGTACTGATGAAATTTCTCTAGGGAATGCTGCTATGTGCAGTTCTGCAGCGAATGCTACAAGAGGACATTCTAAGTCTGAGAACACATCAGAAAATAATCAAAATGATTCAGTACTAAATCATGACAAAGAATTAGCTAGTCTTGGCCTGAGTCCTATAGACAAAAAGAAGTTGTTAAAGAATAGCATGGAGTTAAATGAGATCCAGAAGGGAGCAGACCAGGTTATTGCCAATGACTTTCTAATAATGGCAAATCAATTTAATGTTAGTAGTGTAAATTATCGATTATTAAATTAAGAATTAAAATGTTAGGCGGTATCCCCAAAACCAAAGTTCATGCATGATAAATCAATTTAGGTAGAACTTCAGTTGTACTTTTTGGAGGTGGAAAAAGAAAGCATCCAGAAAGACTGACAGAGCTAAGATAATGATTTCAGCGGCTCTAGGAAAGTATTCGAAAAATGAAATAATCAGTATCATTGGCCAACATATAATCTGTAGTTGTCATTTTTAAAGTGAAGGTGTACTATCTTATAAAATAATACTTTTTTTAAAAAAAAAGATGTCTTTGAATACTGGCACAACTTCATTTTGCACATAAAAAAATCAGAATCTTAAAATTTTCTTATTGAAATAAGCTTTGGGAAGTTCTGTTGTTCATCCTCTAAAGTTGATAGGTGAGGATACTGAGACCCAGAAATGGTCAATAACAACCGAGATTGTTGTAAGAAATAAGTGATTCAGCTACGAATGGATTCTAGACCAGTTAGACTCTGAAGTGTAAGCCCTTAACCAACCATTTTTTGAGTGAAAGTCAAATAAAATTAACTTGATTGGAGGCCTGCTTGATAGGTACCCTTTGAGGGACCTAGTACATGGCTACCCAGGAAACCTTTGCCTGCTCAGAAAAACATTAGTAATTTATACCATCAATTTTGCATTTTTAAACAGATTTATTTTTTTTCAACCTGAACTGAGAGAAGTGTTTCAAATGGGCAGCTACATAATGGAAAATAACCTGGTAGCACCTAGGCATTTGGGGGAAGACTTAAAGAACTAAGAACATTTTTCCTGTTATTGATTTTTTTTCCAATCAGTTTAAAGTGAAGAAGCAGAAAGATAGGAAGGCTCTGCCTAAGTAATAGGAATGATTTCAAAATAGCCTATCATAAAAATTGATGATATAAAGCATTAATATTTTCCTGAGCCCCAACTTTATCTTGAGCCACCATAACTGAATCCAAACACTGCATTACTTCTGGTTGATAGATGATGGAAGGCTGGCCAAGAATTGTGGACCCCTATGTCATCTTTGATTCATCTGTGTCACCAGCACCTGCATCACAGCTGTGTGACCTCAACCAATTGATGAAACAAAGAGGAGAGAAAAGAGGAAAAGGTTTGGAGGAGATTTGACTTGGAAATTGCTATGCTTTATTTCTTACCTACAATTCCTTATGTAATCCCATCTGTCTGTGTGCAGTTCCTAAATTCATTACTTATCTCACAGATGTTTATATGGCAAAGGTTGTCGATATTCTTGTTTATTCTCTACAAAATATCAGTCTCCTAGGGTATATTTTTAGCTTTCTAGTTTCCATAGATCATGTCTGAGCAGACTGGGTGACTAGCAATAATCCAATGATCTCATGATTGGAGCTATGGGAAAATAACCAGTAGCTGCCTGAGTCACTAGAAATGCCAGTTTTCTCTTGTACCTCAACAATAGTATTGGATATCTTTGTCCAGGGACTTCTCCTTGCTTGTGCAGAGATTCAAGGTGATTTGACTCTCCCAGGTTACCTTCATTAAAACCTACATGGGAATAATCAAGGCATGTTGGGCTTTTAGTTATCAGGACAACTGCCTTCTCTAAGGAAGCTGTTCTGGGGCCAGCATTGCTTTCTCCTAAGTGAGCGAAAGGGGTGGTCAAGTCAGAGGTCAAGGCCTGTGTTTCCAGCTGAGGGAGCTGTAGAGAGGGCTCTTCAGGTTTTAACACCACAGGCAGCAGAGCCAGGTCAGGTTATTAAATAATAGAGGCCCGGTACATTAAATTCATGCACTCAGGGTTTGGGGGGGGGGGTCCCTCAGCCCAGCATGTGCCCTCTCAGAGTCCTGGAGCCCTTGGGGGATGTCTGACGGCCAGCTTAAGGGGAGCGGGCCTAAACCGGCCGTCAGACATTGGACATCCTTAACGCTACTGTGGAGGTGGGAGAGGCTCCCGCCAGCACCCCTGCGCTCACCAGCCATGAGCCTGGCTTGTGGCTGAGCGGTGTTCCCCCTGTGTGAGCACACTGACCACCAGGGGGCAGCTCCTGCATTGAGCATCTGCCCTGTAGTGGTCAGTGTGCATCATGTGACTGGTCACTCTGCCGTTCAGTTGATTTGCATATTAGCCTTTTATTATATAGGATTCCCAGTGACTTGCACCAAATTCAAATTATTGTTGGCAGTATGCTATAGCTAACCAATGCAGAGACTTTAGAGAAATTCTTTGGCAAACCCTTCTAATTTAGAAAGCTATGTAGTTAAATTAGTCTCTGGGGAGAATTACCAGTTCACTAAAGAAAGCAAAAACTCAACAAAACGTTGGAGGACAGTAGGTTAGGGGAAAGAGGGAAGGAAAAGAAGGAAGGGAGGGAGGGAGGGAGGGAGGGAGGGAGGGAGGGAGGGGGGAGGGAGGGA
>NW_005871127.1:1485038-1568529 GCF_000147115.1 Myotis lucifugus
AGGCAGTTATTTCTAGCAGTACAATTATGGGCATAATAATGAAAAAAAGAACTTTTGGATTTTTAAGAAACTTTTTCACTAGTTCCATAAATACTTTTTCAGGTTGTACTATATGTCGAGCACTGCCCAAGGCACTTGAAAGACACCAGTGAACAAAAAAAATTTTTTTTTCTATTTTCAGGGAGTTTACATTTTAGCTGTAAACAATCTGAACCTTACATCCCTCTGAAGGGGTACAGCTCAAGGGACCTGCTTTGAGTTATGACATAATATTCATTTTATTTAAAACCATTGTCTAATGTCAGAAAAATTTAAAAGGGAAGAAGAACAGAGGAAAATAAAGAGGCACAAGAGAGGGAAGTAAAAAAGTATTAAATAGACTCAAGCTTTTTGTAATTCCACTCTTTAGCAAATTAAGAATGGAAGAAAATGTCAATGTCATGTCATAATAGGCTACTTCAGTTTACTTCTTCATCAATGATCTTAGCAGATTGTGAATAAGAACAAATAGAGAATATATTGTATTTAGTTCCCTTAACTATGACTATTTCAACTTTTAAGAAACATTTTTTCAAACTTAGGTTGATTTTGTCCTAATTTTCATTTATTATTCCAGGTATTGGACATCTTCTATATTTAAGACACTGCACTAGGTGATTTGCATAGTAGTTAGTTTACGTGTTAAATCATGGAGGGTTTTTTTTTAGTTTTTTTTCCCATCACCATTTATCCCCCCCTATACTCTCTTCCACCTCCACCCCTCCACCCCTGGAATCACCACACTGTTGTCCAAGCCCATGAGTTCTCTCTTTTTTTATTTTTTGCTTAGTCCCTCCACCACCACCCCGGATACTCTCCCCCACCACCAAAACTCTCTTCCTGCTGTCTATGAGTCTGTCTCTATTTTGCTCGGTAGTTCAGTTTGATCATTAAATTCCACATATGATTGAAATCATACGGTACTTGTCTTAACGTAGTTAATATCAGCATTACATAGGTGAGGGAACAGAGACTAAGTGACCTGCTCAAGATCATTCTCCTAGCAAATGGAGGAGGTAACATTTGATTTTAATTATTTATTCCTCTAAGCCTGTGTGTCCTAATCTATAAATAAGGAATAATAATAACTACTTTGTAGAAATGTTCTAAGTATTACAAATCACATATGAAAAGTTGCAACGGCTGTGCCTGCCACAAAAGAGGCTGCCTGATAGCTGATAGCTATTATATTACATATCTATTATATCAACAGGGGACACCTTGTACTATAAAATGCAGAGAGGACTGTATCAAAACTCCACTGTTTGCCCTGTGGGAAACTCAAGGTCTTCCCCAATATTTTTGTAATTATCCAGTGGCTGATATGTTCCCTCTGTGATGTCCTGTTTCTAGTAAACTTATTGTTTACTCTATAGATTATAGTTGTTCCATTGTTGAACAGCATAAATAATATTAGATATCTCTGTTCTTAAATATCGGTGGTCATTCAGCCAAATGGATTCAGCTCCCACATTTTAACAACATTCATTTGCTACACATAGTAGGATAGCTCACTCTTCTAACTACTGCCACCTCAAGGCTTCATCCTTAGCCCCAAACAGGTACTGATATATTTCTCCAGACAAAACCATTTCTCCTTCAGGAAGACGCTGGATACCAGCTGATAAAATAAGTTTTCACTAGGGGTCCCTTGTTTTCACACAATTGGGCTGGATTCTAGCCTGGGCCCTGAGGTTTGCTGGGTGAGTCACTGTGGGCAAGTTATGCTGGCATTTATTCCCTCAGTTGTCAAATAAGAAACTTGGACTAAATGATCAGCAAATCTATTTTTTTTTTTGCTCGGCAATTTTATTCTATTCAGAGCTTTCAGATAATTCTTTTACTTATAAATTTTGGCATACGGGATAGGGTTAGGAATGGATCTTGAGAATATTTCATAACCAATGGCACAATGAAAGAGACTTTATGCATAAGGAAGACTCATCAATTTTGTTTTGCTGGTTCACCAAAAATGGAACAAAAGCCACATCTCCTTTGGCACTTTCAATCATCATGCACGATATGACCACACTAATAAAAACAGAGGCAAAGGAGATACAATGTTTTGAAAATGATGGAAAAGGGCAGAAATATCATTGTTAGGACAAAATGTGTTATAATAATATTGATGCGATCAGGAAATATTTTCCTATCTAGCCACTGAAATTTGGGGAGGCAATTGTTTTGTTATGCTGAAGCATTTGGCAGTGCGTACAGCACCTTGTAGCAATATATTTTTTTGGTTAAAAAAGAAATCTATGTTCATTGTAAGAAAATTGGAACATTCAGAGGGATACAAAAAATAAAAAAATAAAAAAAACAAGATGGAAATTACTCTATATTACCATCCAAGAATAACTATTGTTAATATTTTGATTTATTTCTATTGGAACTGATTGGAACCAATGTCATATTCTGACTTATTTTTCTTAACATGGTTGATAATTATATCTTTCCCATCAATCTAACATTGTTTACTGAGGGGTTGAGTCATGGCTAAGGTCATAGTAATCAGAATTAGGGCGGATTGATAACTTAGTTCTTAAAATTAGGATTATGACTGTATTTTCAGAGGAAATAGTAAAGTTGGGCACTTGCTTTAAGAAACTCTGAAGGAGGATAAAATCCATCTCTGTTTTGAAGATTGTTTACATTTAGAGTAGCTATATCTCTTAGTTGCATGTCAGCGGGAGTTGCTGCCTGAGTGATCTCTTCATAGAAAGTGGTGAGAAGACTTGTTTTTGGGTGGAAGACACATTGAGGTTCAGGAACAAAGCAAGTAGTGGCAATATGTGCCATGGGGAGCGCAGGCACTTGTGGATCTGCTTGGCAAAGGTTCAAAGTCTGGCTTTTCACCCTGGCTGACGGGCCTTACACAAGTGTTCCTCTTTGGGACTCAGTTCCTTAATATGTAATAAGTTTATCTCCTATCTCACTGGGACTCTATAGGAATTAATTGGTTGAATGCATACAAGTTCCTTAGCCTGGAATATAATTTTAAGTGCCAAAGAAATATTAGCTATGTATTGTTATTGCTGTTGTTACCGCCCATTTTTCACAAGTTCCAATAAATCTCATTGGGGTATGATCAGGAAACACTTATTTTTCACTGGTCACAACTTCTCACTGCTATTCTTGGTCTCCCTTTTCTACCCCTTAGCAATGTCTTGAGTAAAGGCTATGACTTTCCTGTCCTTTTGGATAACTAAAATTCAATCCTGCTGAAAACTTCCATCTCAAGTCATTTAGATCTCCTCTTTCGCTTTCCCACCACCCGCACTCCCAGCAGCCTTGAGCCAGGACTCTCTCTGCCTCCATGGCAAATGAGGAGCCTGGCTCCACCAACTCTTTCCCGCTCCCTCTGCCAGCCCCATCAACCAGGGCTAGGACAAGCAGGCAGAAGAGAAGGGACGAGTGTTTATTATGGTCTCTTTTCTGGCTGCTCCTATGGAGATAGTCCTTTTGGTTGTTGCTTCTCCTCTGGGAGGTCATGACTGGCCTCTGTGCCTCATCCCATGTTGGCTCCCTCCTGAGATACTGGGAGGGGCATATAGGGCTTCCCCCACAGCACACTTATCGGACATGTTATTCTGGGTCAGTACATCAGTTTGCTAGTGATGCCATTATCAATTACTACAGACTGATTGGCCAAAACAACAGACATTTACATTCTCATACTTTTGCAGGCTAGGAGTCTGAATCAAGGCGTCAGCAGAGTTGGTTCCTTGGCATGTGAAAGCATCACTGTCATCTTTGCCTTTATCTTAACATGGCAGTCTCCCTGTGTGTATGTGTTTGTCCAAATTTCCCCCCTTTATAAGGAAACTAGTCATATTGGATTTGGACCCACCCTAACAACCTCATCTTTACTAATTACATCTGCAGCAAATAAAGTTGCATTCTGAAGTACTGGTGGTTAGGACTTCAACATGCATATTGGGAAGACACAGGTTAATGCGTAATAGTCAACGCCAACCATTCCCATGTCACCAGCCCCTCCCAAGCTCTTGTCTCTGTTATAATTCAGGAAATTGGGGAAGCAGGGGATGGGCCCTCCCACTCACTCATGCCTCGTTACACCTGTGTTTCTGGCAGGAGTTCAGTACTAGGTTCTATACTGCCCCCATCCACCCCATTAAAGGAGGTGCCTTGTAGACACCCACCTTGAGCTCATCTGCTTTTTGATTCGAAGTGACTGAGCCACTGTCATGCCTCGAAGCAGATATTAGGAAGTCTACTGGAGTCCCCAAACTCGAACTTTTCATAATTATTAACACCTTTTTCAAATCTGGTTGCTCCAAAATGATTTTCATGAAGTAAATATTTTACTGCCCCTCTCCCTAGATCATGTCTACCTGAAAGGTAAGAGAAGTGCACAGAAAGAGTAACCAAAAGCAACCAGGTAGTTCAGTGATGCTTTGGTTAATTTCATCAAAGGCAAGTGCAGGCCTTCATCTGCTCTGAGCTGCCATACATGACATATGGGACTTCCATGATTCATTCTGTGCAGACCCTACTGTGTTTGTTCATTTCTTCATTTTAAAATGAGTCTTCGTTTCCATAGATTGTCCCAGTATTCTTATCGCTTGGAAATTGGTCCGAGTATAATTCGTTGGCCAGCAAAGCACTGTAACAGGTTTGGGGGCAGAGGTTTGAGAGCCAGACTCACAACCCCACAGCTCACAGGCCTGCCCAAAAGAACTGCTATCTTCAGGGATAGGCACGACTGAGCATGTAAGTTACATGTTTCAACTCCAAAAAGAGTTGAACAAACCCAATGGAAGTTGTTTTTTCCCCCCTCAGATCCTCGCAGAAAGGATATGATAATCCTGGCTAACTTCAACATCTCTCCAAAGCAGTGGTTCTCAGAACATATTCTCTAGATCACCTGGGAATTATTAGAAATGCAAATTCCAGGTCCCACTCCAGACCTACAGAGTCAGAACCTCTGGGAGGGGGGCCCAGCCAGCTGTGCCTTACGAGGCTCCCAGGTGATTCCCATGCACACACAGGATGGAGAAGCACTGCTCTAAAGCAGAGTGCTTAACCAGGGCCGCACATTCGAACATCTGGGGCCCTGAAACACACACACACACACACACACAAACCAATGATTGTTCGGGCCCTAACCCCTAGCAGTTAGGTCACAATAGCCGGGGTGAGTTCGGAGCAGGGGTATTTTTATAAAGCTCCTCAGATGATTCTAGTGAATGACCGGAATTGAGAGCCATGGCTCTAAATCAATGACTCCGCACTGCTCCGTACAGCTCTTCTGGGGCGGCTGTCAGGTGGGAATGGGCCCAGCTGCCGGGACTTTTGGTCCCTGCCCTCATTCACCTGGAGCAACGGGACATTTATCTGCTTTCCACTCCTGGCGTCAGTGTAATGTTTTGTTTGAACAAAGGTTTCTGCGGCTAAAAAGTACAAACATTAATTCTCTAAAGGATAATAAATTGTAAAAGCCAAGAGCCCCTTTATTTCCTTCTCATTCCATTTGATGGAGAAGGTGAGACAGTAAAATAAATATATGTGGAGCTTATCAGGGAAGAATAGCAGGAGGCTCCTCGTGAGGTTAGAGGAAATCTGAGGTTTTGGAACGGGCTAAAGTGCATGGAAACATTTGTGTGGGAAGTTCAGGAATGCGGTGTGCTGTTCCAACTGCTCAGTGCTTCTCTAATCTGACCCTCTAAAACTCCTCGCTCATTAGAACATAAATTATACTATTACAGATTGAAAACATGTCCACCTTTTGAAAAATAATTCATGGTATGACAGAAAGTAGAGATATTTTTCTCCTGATTTTAGCTATCCAGCATCAAACCTATGAGCCAAACATTGCTCTGGCCAGGGTGACTCAATTGGTTGGAGCATCATCTCCTACAGTAAAAGGTGGTGGGTTCAATTTCCAGTCAGGACACATACCCAGGTTGAGGGTTCCATCCCCAATTGGGGTGCATATGGTAGGCAACTGATCTCTCTTTCTCTCTCTCTCTTTCCCTCCCTTCCTTCCACTCTCTTTAATCAATTTTTTAAATATATGATCAAACAATTAAATACAAAATACAGAGATGCTTAAAATAAGATGGCCAAAGAGGACTACATAGGCACACACAGCCCACATTGGGATTTGTTGAGGGCAAATAAAATGCTGCCATTGAAACTATTTTAGAATACCTATTTTAAGTATATTTATTTTAATTGAAACAGTTTTTGTATATAAAGATGCCAAGAAGGAATAAATATAAATATAAAAGGGGAATAGCTTCATTGATCAAGGTAAATAGATATTTTAGAAGGCAATTTGACTCTCTCTCTCTCTCTCTCTCTCTCTCTCTCTCTCTCTCACACACACACACACACACACACACACACACACACAACCAATGAAAGGCTCTGCCAACATTTGTGATTAGGGACTTTCAAATATCCACTAGGTCCCTGGAAAAGGAAACCTAACTAAAGAAAAAGTCTAGCATGTTACACGCAGTGACAGTGCTGATGATGGACAAGCGTTCTGAGTAAGCACAAAAACAATGAACAATATTTAAATCTGGAGAGGTATGAACACAAATGCCTGATGAGTGTCAGAGGTGTCAATTGGACAGATGGAGAGAAGAATAGGCCTGCAGGGTGGGGAGGCAGAGGTAGCTGTCAAAGGTGGCAAAAACAGGAAACTCCAGTTGGTGGGATGCATGGTAGAATTATAATAATAACAGTGATCATCACGGGCACCTCCTTCCTCCCCAAGCCCCCTCCCCCCCCGCCATTGTATAAATAAGGAATTAGAGTCTGACAAACACTCCATGAAACACTCATAAAATCACTTTGTCCTTCCAGCTCTCTTTATGTGAAACCCTGGTCTAGAAGCTCAAAAAAAGGGGGCAGGGGCAGAAATTCTCCTGGCCGAGAGGAGAGTTCAAGCAAGACTTCCTTTATTGGGGAATGGGGAGTCAAGACTGACAAACAAACAGAAAAAGTGCAACACTTCTTTCATCCTGAATCTTTACTATTGGGAGGTCAGAAACACTGTGGCTCAATTTGAGGGGCTTTTTTTCATGGCTTTTAAACTATGTAAGGACAGGAACTTTATTTATTCATGTTCCCAATATCCCACAACAAGCAAGGACCTTTTGTTTGAAGAGGAAAATGAACATACATGAAATATGCTATTAATTCTTCAGTGGAAATTCCCAAGGACCGTGTGTGTGTGTGTGTGTGTGTGTGTTTAATGAAGTTTTAGATCACACATCATCTATGTATAACTTCCTGCCATATTTTCAAACATTTTTAGCAGTGGAATGTGTTTACATATTAACACTTGTGACCAAACCACAATTTATATTTTTTATTTTTTTAAAGTATATTTTTATTGATTTTTTACAGAGAGTAAGGGAAAGGGATAGAGAGTTAGAAACATCGATCAGCTGCCTCCTGCACGCCCCATATTGGGGATGTGCCCGCAACCAAGGTACATGCCCTTGACCGGAATGGAACCCGGGACCCTTCAGTCCGCAGGCCGACGCTCTATCCACTGAGCCAAACCGGTTAGGGCCAAACCACAATTTCTAAAGCAGATTAAAGTAGAACTACAGTGGCCAATGCAGAGCAGGGAGCTCAGGCTGCTGGGTCACCATTCCGTCACCCAGCACAGTGATGTGAGCGCCCTGTGTGAGGCATTGGAACTTAGCAGAGCACTTTGAAAATCATTGTTCTAATGTTTACATGGCATATATCATGAGTACATGTGGACTATGTTTGTAATGACCAACCTGGAAGGAACTGACAGCTGGGTAACGACCAATTGATGGGTAGTTTATAGTAGTAACTGTTTACTGTGTAAAGCAGTTCACATGTCTATATACCTGCCTATGAGACATCCAATCCATTTACCCAGATAGCATCCCTGGTTCTCAGATTTCTGAGACTTTTGATTTCCAACTACCAGAAATATTGTCCTTCCTAAACTTCCAGAACCTTCCCATTTTATTGTAGCTTTAGCATTTTTTCCCTCTGGATCTGTTTTCTCTATTTGTTCCCTCTGCTGTTTGGTTCCTAGTTTATTAAATGGTGAAATTATGAATCTACGACAGCACCAACAACCCAGGTGAAAGACCACAAACAAACATAATCATGGTAGACATTTATATGGCCTGATTCCAAGCGTTTTACTCATTGAATTATCCCAATGAGCTTCCACTATAGCTACTGTCATTGAGGACCCTATTTAATAGATGAGGAAACTGAGGCTAAAAAATAAATAAATAAATAAATAACTCACCCGAGGTCATACAGCTGGTTTGAATTTGAATTCTTGGGACCTGGCTACAGAGTCATTTGACCTTAACTGCCTCCCAAATACGAAGATGGTATAGATTCAGAATGTGGGCAAAATTAAAAGAAGTCAACATAAGGTGTTTCAGATAAATTTTCAGGAAAAATTTGGAGAGGCTTTTAGGATGGCCAACAACATAGCACACCTGGGAATGTAATGTGGCAACGCCACCTGGAAGGAACTGACAGCTGGGTAAAACGGAGAAGATTCCGAGGGGCCGGAAATAGCTGTCTTCATGTAACGGCGGGAATAAGTGAAACGGAGCATCAACCAGTGTGACAAGGGCAGATTGCTGATGAACATCATGGCTCAACGGGAGAAAGGCATAAGGTTTGGGGCTAGTCCAGAACAATTACTTCCACCATGTTGATTTTTATAGATTATGTAATGACAGCCTACATATTTTTTAAAAATAAAAATGCTAGTTCATTGCTTTCTATAAGATTTCATCAACCTGAATGAACTAAATGAGCAAAATAATTGAATTGGCAGAAATTGAACCACATGTAATTTCTTTAAGAACATAGACAGTACTTAATTATTTCCATATCATCCATGGTGCCGAGAAAAGCATTTTCACATTTTCCATACCAGAATTTCTGTGTTCATATGGAATATATAGTGGGATTACTATAGTGATGGATGTTGTACTCTATTAGGACAATAATAAATATGCAATATGTATTCAATCCTTACTATGTGTTTGGTCCTATTCTAAGTTCTCTATGCCATTCATCCTCAAAAATATGTTTAATGGAAAGTACTATTACTATTAGAAAATAAGGAAATTGTGATTCAGAGAAAGTATGTAATAGGCTCATGGTGGCACAGTTAAGTGGTGAAGCTGGGACTCAAACTCAACCTGTTTGCTTCTAGAATTGAAGATAATATATTATCCATCATGCCTCAGCAATAGAAAATGTGTGCCTATATATAGAAGCGATACTAATTTAATTGATGCAAATGAAGTGACAATACAGAGCTATGATACATTTCATTTGAGAATCTCAGAGCCTAATTCTGCTTTGTCACACACACACCCTCCCTTGTGAGGCTCGGGGTCTGCATGAAAGGATCTTTGGTCAGTGATTATGCTTATAACAAGTCCACTAGAAATGAATAATGCCAACTCTAACTATTGTCATTTGTGCTTTGCAAACTACTTTATCTCATTTTATATTCACAATCATGAGCTATAGGACAGAGATCATTATTCAGAAACCTAGTCACAGGAGGGACTCATATCTTCCATCTCACAGGTTCCTGCAGTAGAACCAAGACCTGCTGATCCTCAATCTCCAGCCAAAGCTTGCTCCTCAGTTTCATTTACATTGAATTCCGTTTCTCATTGCATGCCAATATTTATTCAGCTCTGTGCCTGACCCAAGGAAGGTCAGCAGCAAATATAAATTGAAGGAACACAGCTGTTCTGCCTGAATATGCTGATGCTTTGCAGAATCATGTATGAGTCTACCACCTAATGATGCCATCATTAATCTAAGTTTATAATTCTGAGAGTGCCATCTAGAAATTACAATACTTTCTAAATGCAGGCTTTTGCACAAAAGTGGACATGGATTGCTGTTTTTTAAAGTTGATTCACCGTACCATTCTTAAAAGGATACCTGAATCCAAATACTAACTTCCACACTCACAGCCGGCGGCATGGCCACGTTAGACCCAAAGTCACTAGGTCGTAGTTTCCTCATCTGTAAATATTACCTAACAAACGTCTGGTTTGGGGGGTATTTGGGACTATTTCATAAAGTATGTATCATGCTTCAAGCAGAACCTAAGATAGTGTAAACAATAAGTAGTAGTTATTATGTCATCATAATCATCCTATATTTTCTCTAAGCTAACATTGGTTGTAAAACTCCACATTATTTTTTTTTACTTCAAAGAAAGAAAATCACTGCAAAGTCAAGTATATCTTGCCATTGTTTATCATATGCATCATATCTTAATCATATAAAATACAGTATACATGCATGTGTGTGTATTCAAATAGCCAAATTGCAGTCTCAATCAAGTTTAAGAGTAGAGAGTTTTAGCTAATTGTCCCCAAAGAAAGCTTAAAAGCAATTCTCTGTTTAACTAAGAAAAGTTCTTTCAACAGAGTAATGAAAATGTTCTGAAGTGGAGAGAACTATGTATGCTTCTCTAGTTAGTATATTTTTAAACCTTTGAATTATTTTTTAATAATGTGTATGTATTCACAGATTTTTAAATAGGCTAGTAACATATATATATTGCAAATACAAATAAATACTTCTACTATTTAATTTGAAAAGTAAAATGTATTTTTGTTCATAACCAGATAAATACATTTGCAGATGTTTTTCTGTGAGAAAAATTGATATCTAGTGAACTTCAGGAACTTGATGCGAATGACAAAGTTCAAACTACTGCCAAAGCCAGCACATGAGGTTTATACATATAGACAGAAGAGATTTCACTATGTTGGTGAGACTTTTAATTCTTGTTTCCCATTTTCCATTACTGCTTGGTCAATAGCCATGTACGATTCAGAGTGTTTTTGCTCAATACATGTCTCAAGTCTTCCATCCTTCTCTCCCAACTTTATTCAAAACCAAGCACACCTCTTACAAAACTTAAATATCTAGAGACCCGAGGAAATCATTGGTGAGCTATACTAATATCCCTGTGTATATTTGAGGATAACCTAATGCTATCTTGGAACAATGACTTTAAGGATTAAGAATATCATGACTCCTGGATAACTAAATCAGTAGTGACAGTTGTTCAGAATTTCAAACACTTTCCTTCATGCAGTAATTGATCAGATCGAATACATTGATCCAATTCAGGATGTGCTGTTTTGTTGGAAGTGGAGATGACTGATACATCAGCAGTGTGTGACTACTGTGGCCTACCATTTGCAAATGGACAGCTCATTTATTATGGGCACTTGAAGTGGGTTTAAACGAAATGGAGCTCTTAGAACAACAGCTCACAGTAAATGACAATACATTGAAATGTTTTAGAAATATATTTGCTTTTTATTAATTTGTCATATTTTAAATTTTACTTCCAAATGTTCTTGCTTTGGAGAATAGAATACAGAGAGACCAGGGTTGTGATTCCTATTGCATTTCAGATTGGAACGTCAGGAGCTTTTCAAAGGTGAAATTAAAAAGGTGTATTGTAACTCATGGAATCTAGGTTGTAAAATACAATGTTAATTTTATGTCCCACTAAGAACAAAAAAATATATACTGGCAATCAAACTATGATGCACCACTAACTTTAAGACACATTCCAATATCAGAGAAGTTGAAATGTGAAAATATGGATGACTTAGAAATGATAGAATATGGTAGTTCCTCTGATAAAATGTAGCTATGTTATCTCAGGAGCTAGTCAAAGAAAATCACATATTATGCTGCAGAGAAAACCAGGGGACTTGATAACTGAGGAGGCATAACGGAGCCCCTCCATTACTCTGGATGCTTTTAGAATTACCCAGTGGAATAGATCTTTAATTCCATACTCCAGAAACCCAAGGGCTCTTCACTGGCCATCCTCCCCTGACCTGCCAGTGCAAACCCCAGGGCAGAGAAATTCCACCACTTGCAAGAGAGCTACTTGAATGTTCCTTGCCAGTTTTGTGCAAAGGAGAAGGTTCAAGATAGAATTCTAATCCTCCTTTGAAGTCAATTGCTGATAGAGGTATTGCAATGGGAGCCCTGAGGATGGAAAAAGTGCTGAACAGTCAGAATGACCACCAACCTATAGGCTCACATATTGTGAGGCAGTATGAGAGGTTTATTCCTCCAAGGCAACTTCACATCTCCCCTCTGCATACCAGCCCCATTTTAATTCATGAAGCCACGTTGTGACAAATATAGTGTATACTGGGGATCAGGGAGATGGAGGACAAATACCAGAAGCCATGTTCCAAGGGGGTTACTGAGGTAAATCTGGACAGTTAGACCCAATATTCCAGGGCTAGATTGACAACCGTGAAAAGCCCCTCAACAAACACAAACCATATATAATGTAATGGAAACAGAAAAGTTAAAAAGAGTGATAAAGGAAGCAAATTGAGTTATTTGAATGCATTTTACAGATGCAATGTGCATATCTGAGCTCCTCTTGGATGCTTCTAGTGCATTTGGCAGGGGATTGGCTCTGTTCTTTTACAGGGTGAGACAGGAAGCAATTCACATGATTGTCTTCTTGACTAGATTCTTCTTCTTCACTCTCATTTACAAATGTGGTTTCCCAAGGCAAGGAAATCCCCAGGAGATACACAAAAATAAATTATTCTAAATTTTATAGACATTAGAGATGTGCTGTTTATGCCTAAACATTTTCATATCTAAGTATCAAGAAGAAAAATACTAAAAAAATGTGATCTAGTCTTTAATTTTATAGTCTGCTAAGCCTCCATAAACCTTAGTTTAGCAGGAAATCAAAAGGTTGTCCCACACTGTGCAGAATTCTTTGCTATTTATTTTTCTCTTTCTTAAACACTCTTCACTCTTTAAAAAAAAAGGAATCAATAGAAAAGGTGCAGGAATGGTGTGCCTAATTGTCATGAACGTAGCAGCAAATTATAATGAAACCCAACCACGACTGTGCCAAACTACACCAAACTGTGAAATAACTGAAGCCAAACTGTGAGGCAAAATAAGATTTAGGTTGCTGGTAAATTTAATCTTTAAGAAGTATGTGAATAGAGGAACAGGGAAGAAGAAAGTTGCATGCAATTTACTTATTTTTTTTCAATATACCTTTAAACCATTTTTTATTCCAAAATATATATATGTAGTTGATATGCATGGTTCTGCTATTTTTGATAGATGTCAGGAAATTAATTAGGCTTTGGAGTGCGAGGATATCACATGGAAGTGGAGTGTCTGTCCTTTAACTCAGTGGGTGCTCCACAGAGCAGAACAGCTGCAACAACTTGAAAGGCATTTCTATTGTGCGGTGCTCACTGTGGTCCTGAGAACCGGAACTGAGGGAGGGTCACCAGCGCCCTTCCCTGCCTTTATGCTGGGCGGGTGCACCTGCCGTTAAGGAAGGAGCCAACTCTATAAAAAACAGAAAGCAAGGTTCTGCTCATTGCCTTCAATTTCTGTTCCTGAAATTAGTGCTATGCATCCACATAAAAATGTTTAGCTCTGGTATAAAAATTCCTCCTAAGATTGGAGCAACTCCTTTTGATTTTTAAATCACATGATGAAAGGGACAAGATTTCTTACAAGTCACTAGTGGTAATCCTCCTAAGAAACATTTGTACAGACTAACATGAAACTGATGATTCTCTCTAAGAAGTCAAACCCTCCTGGGGCTTGTTCCACATAAAAGCAATGGCCTTAGCCTTTCAGTATAGCCACTGTCTTGCCACCTTCAAATGTAATGGGTTGTCTGTACAAGTTTCCTTAAGTTTGACAGGAAACTTCCTGTGTTGGTTCAGGGTTTATTTGTTTGTTTCCATGTCTTAAGTTTATTGAGCACCTATTATGTGCCAGGTGCTTTTTCATAACTTGATTTTATTTGATCCTCTCAACCTGGAGATATATCTATTAATATCACCATTTTTAAAGACAATGAAAAATAAATACATACATACAAGAAAATCAAGTTTCAGGCAGGTTCAATAATTGTTTAGTGACTCCACATATAAGTGAGATCATATGGTAGTTGTCTTCCTTTTGCTGGCTTATTTTGCTTAACACAATACTCTCCAGGTCCATCCATGCTGTTACAAGAGGTAAGAGTTCCTTCTTTTTTACAGCGTAGCATTCCATTGTGTAATTGTACCACAGCATTTTTATACATTGCTCTACTGATGGACACTTGGGCTGCTTCCAGATCTTGGCTATTTTAAATAATACTGCTATGAACATAGGGGTGTATATAGTCTTTCTGATTGGTGTGTTGGGATTCTTAGGATATATTCCTTAAAGTGAAATTGTTGAGAATTTATGAACAAAATTTACTGATGAACAAAATTAGAACCAGAGGCATAGATACATGAGACAGACTGACCGAGGTTAGAGGGGAGGAGTGTGGAAATGGGACTGGATGAAAGAAGGTGGAGAGCTTAACCAAAGAACAGATATGTGTAGCCCAAGGACACAGACAACAGCGTGGTGCTAGCCAGAGGGAGAGGGGGTGGGTACTGGGTGGAGGTGGGTAAAAAGGTGGGGGGAAGTGGGGGACACCTGTACTAGTGTCAACAATACATTTCAAAAATTTTAAAAATTAAGTGAAAGAATTAGCATTTGGACCCACTTTTTGTCCAATTTCATAATTTATTCTATTTTCACAAACTACTATCTTTATCAAGAAATGACTAAGTGTTATTTTGTTCAGAAACATAGGGCACAATCATCCTAGGGCAGTCCCCAGTACATTTTTCAGTGTACAAATTTAGAAATAAAAAATGAGAGTGAGAGAGGTATAGAGAAAAATAGGAAGATGGAGTGGATGAGAGGAGAGAGAGAGAGAGAGAGAGAGAGAGAGAGAGAGAGACAGCAAGGGAGAAGGAGAAAGGGAAATAAAAGGGAGAGGGAAAGATAGATAATGAATAGTAGTGATTGGTTCATTCTAGAGACAAACCAACAGCCAGCCCTAAGAGTTAGCCCCTAGCCCAGCCGTAGGCAAACTACGGCCCGCGGGCCGGATCCGGCCCGTTTGAAATGAATAAAACTAAAAAAAAAAAAGACCGTACCCTTTTATGTAATGATGTTTACTTTGAATTTATATTAGTTCACACAAACACTCCATCCATGCTTTTGTTCCGGCCCTCCGGTCCAGTTTAAGAACCCATTGTGGCCCTCGAGTCAAAAAGTTTGCCCACCCCTGCCCTAGCCAGTACATTAGACAAAGAAAGGCAGAGGCTAAGTATTGAAGATCAGCCGCACAGCTCCCTGGGATACTTGAGGTCTCTAAAGCAATAAATGTCAGGCAAATGCTTCTCTGCTGTTCTTCCACTTAGCAGAGGTTTCATTGGTCAGTGGTGTGTTCTGCAGCCCTTCTCAACTTTAATGCTCATAAGAATCACCTAGGGATCTTGTTCAACTGTTGATTCTGTCTCTATAAATCTGGAGCAAGCCCCCAAGATTCTGCATTTCTAACAAGCTCCCAAGTGATACTGATGCCGCTGATTCAGGGACCACGTTTTGAGTAGCAGTGGTGTAGAGGAATTCATTAGCCAGGGCTTCAAACAGACCAGTACTAGAAACCCAGCTCCACCAGGTAAGCATATGAATCAAGGCGAGTGTCTTTACCCCTGAGCTTCTGTTTCCTCATCAGCAATAAATCATAGTAATATTTCATTAGTACTACATGCCAGGCACTGGTTGTAAATGCATTATATAAATTAATTTATTTTATGTTTACAACAATTTTATTTTACTATTAATGATGTTGAAAGTGTTAGCAAAGAAAGCTTAAATAATCCGTACCAAAGCCAGGTGGCTAGTAAGTGGCCAAGAGTGAATTTATATCCTAGGCACCTTCGCTGAGGGGCCCACTCATTACAGCTACAGCATGGAGGAACACATGCAGAAGTCTTACTATCCTGTTGTGAAGCACCATAGTTAGTACACAGTAAATCTGAGTTCCACTTTGCTTCCTTCCCTCCCTTCTTCTACACCAAGGTTGTCTTTATGCAGGATCTACTGATAAAATTTAGAAATTGATGCCACTTTCTGTGGTGTGTTTTTCACAATAATCCTCTCATGCAGAACTTTCTTGAGCTGGAGAAAGCCTTTAGTGCTTAGAGATTTGCATGCATTGCTACTATTGACAAAAGGAATTGCTTTGATCTCTCTGGCATTATTACTTGATCCTTTTGTTTGTTTCCTTTCTAGAGGTGCCAAAAAGTCTTCAATGGATAGAAAACAGCATTTGCTACAACTATACCTTGCCTTTAGGAAAATACAAATCTAGATTTATCGAATATAAAATAGTGGTAGTTCCATTAACCAAGAGATTTACCAAGGTCTCTTTTAAATAGTAAGCTCCCCTGATGTTTTTAAAATTTTTCATTAAAATTTTGTAATTAAAAACAACCTTTCAAAAAAGTATAAGTATTGAGTTAAAAATTGGAAGCAGAGAAGGCAAATCTATAGAGACAAAAAAACACATTATTGGTTGCCTGGGGCGGAGGGTGGGATTGGACATTGCCTGTAAACTGAGATGAGGAATCTTTGTGAGGTGATGGGAATACTCTAAATTTGGATAAATTACAAGTGTGTGATTTACTAAAAATCTTTGACTTGCACACTTAAAACAGGTGAATTTTACTTATTTTGTAGAATGTTAAATATACTTCAGTTAAGATGTTTTAAAATGAGGGAAAATTGGCAGCAATAGAAAAAATACTTTATATAATCTGGTTTGCACATAAACTATCCCATGAGAAGAATTATATAGGAAAGATGAGTGAATGAAAACTATTTTGTATTCTGTAGTGGCAGAATAGTTTCAAGAAGTAACTTCACATATTTCATATTAAGCCATGTCTAAGCATGAAGTTTGTTTCTGTTTGTAATGTCTATGCTGAAGAATGATGTGGTATTTTCTATAGAGGGGACTTTCTAGAATCCAGGGCTTATATTTCCAGATATACTTCTCTCATATGCTAGAATTGCATTTCTTTTTTTTCCCACAATAGCTCTGTCTCCTGTCATAACTGTCCCTTGGAAAAGTGCACTGTGGAAATTCCCATTTTTTAAGAAAAAATACATTTTTACTGATTTCAGAGAGGAAGGAGAAGGGAGATAGAGATAGAAACAATGATGAGAGAGAATCATTAATCAGCTGCCTCCTGCATGTCCCCTCCTGGGGATTGAGCCTGCAACCCAGGCATGTGCCCTGATGGGAATCCAACCATGACTTCCTGGTTCATAGGTTGATGCTCAACCACTGAGCAACACCAGCTGGGCCCCATTTTTTACAATTAATCCTGATATGGATGAGTTGGGCTATTATATCATCTAATTGGCCCTATGGAAAAAGATAAAAAAAATAATGAAGAATTTGCCTTAAGAGTATGGTGTGTGAGGATGAGCAAAGGACTAGCAATATCAGATTTTTTTAATTAAATTATTAGTGATTAAAACAGTGTGGTATTGGTATATGGATCAATATACAATAAAGAATCCAGAAATAAATTTAAATACATAAAAGAATTTAGACTATAAAAGGGGGGAATCTCAATCCATTTGAGAAAATATATATTATTCAATAAATGATAATAAGATAAATGAGTAGTCAAATGAAAAACATAAGTTGAACCTACCTTAGTCAAGTATAAATTTCTAATAAATCATAGATTTAACTGAAAAGATAAGCCATAAAAGTTAAGGAAAAAGCCTTGGAGAAATCACTAGAAACTTGGTGTAGATATAAAGTGTAGCACCGTGGAGGTTTGTGAGAAAGGAGGAGTTACTCCTCTGTACACTCCCAGCCTCACCCCCACCAATGAGCCTATATTGTAGACTCTGAAGTCTTTTACTTCAGTTGCAACTTTCCCTGCTTTTGACCCACTCTTCACTGAGACAGAAGGCATGTTAAAAATGCCTGTCCTTGCCTTGGCTGGTGTGGCCTAGATGGTTGGGGCAGTCATCCCATGCACCAGCACCAAAGGGTCATGGGTTCGATTCCCAGTCAGGGCACATACCGTGTTGTAGGTTCAGTCTTTGGTTGGGTGTGTGTGGGAGGCAACTGATTGATGTTTCTCTCTCACATTGATGTTTCTCTCTCTCCCTCTCCCTTCTTCTCTATCTAAAATCAATTAAAACATACCCTTGGGTGAGGATAAGAAAAAATTAAATGCCTGTCCCTAACTTAGTCTTCTGTTCTGTCCATATTTGGGGTAAATACTGATGCCCCTCTGCCCACCAGAACTTAGCCATTCTTTTAATGTTGTTGTGTTTGATGACCTTGTATATTTCTTCTCGCATTCTTCCAAAGAAAAGTCTTTCCTTAGATTTTAGAAAATAAACGTAGACTAACATTCATCATCACCATCATAAGTACATGTAAGCAAAAGATGAATTCGAATACTGAGCTGATTTTCTAGGTCAATATTATTCTTATTCCTCTTTGTTTCCAGAGGAGAATTACCTTCTCACAACAACAACAAAATAATTGTCTATCTTAATAAATTGAATCAGAAGACCAAAAAGTGCATCTGGTTGTTCACGTGTCCATGCAAATAATATTTGTGCAACCATCTGGTTGATGACGACATAGAGTATTTGGTGATAGGATGTGAACAACTATAAGATGAGGTTGTACATAGAAATTTTCTACCTTTTTTATCTTCTGGAAAATAAAATCCCTGCCGGAATGAACCCTGCTTTCCTTAATGAGTTCACTGAGAGTCACTCTGGCCTGCTGTTGTTTGATTAAAAGAGCATAAATTGGGATGTTTGAAGGTTCAGAGGCATTTCCTATTGTAATTTTAATGAAGCCGTCCTAGCGTAGTAGTCATTACTGATCAGAACTCATAATGAGATTAGAAAGGTTTCATGAGTGAACCGAAATTGACCAAATTTCCAAAGTTTTTAAATATCGCTAAAACCACTGATAAAATGTACCTTTTTAAAAGAATAAACATCTAGGCACTAGAGAGAGTTTGAAAATAAGAAAAGCAGGTGCAAAATTAAAATTTTGCACAAGGAGTAAAAGAAGTTATTGGCTTCAAAAGAAGTTACCACACACATTAAAAAGCCCTACAGTTCACGGTAAATCTAAATTACAGTTGGAAGAGCGCCAGCTAGTTACAGAGCACAGAAAAGGTGAAAATCCCCCCAACTAGAGAACAATTACTGCTGCCTGAGCTCTCTGCAATCCTTTCCAACTGTATTTCCAAATAAAAGTTCTCTGGTTCTCTATTGGATGCCAATAAATGGTAAAACTGAAACTTGGGAACTTACTGCCCAGCAATAGCCGAGAGCTCATTTACAAAGTGCCACGGAAGGGTACTTTTCTCATGTGACACGAGGGAGAAAGGTTCTCTTTCTTAAAAAAATGTCCTGCTTATTGGACATTCTGCCCATTACTATCAACATTTTGTCTTTGCTCTGTCGGAAAAGAATAGTAATGACTAGAAGACAAGTTTGGTGATGAAACTACATAACGAAGTTTCCACATTCCCTTACGACACTAGATTTCTTCTTTGGCGGGTTGTGGGGTTTTTATTTTCTCTCCCCAGAGCACCACCTGTGCCCACTGGTAAGTGATAAGCAAGGCCGGAATTCACTGTTCTTTAAAGCTGCACAGATTCTTGCACACCTCCCTCCTTCAGCAGATGTGGGAAATGAAATTGTAGTGTCTCAGCCAGAAGCACACAGCTAGCTAGTGGAAAGAAAGAAGGCTTTAATTTCCAATTAAGTTCTTAATAATAGCTAACATTGTTAACTCATTTTTAATAATAACTCCCATTTATTGGACACTTTCTTTGAATAACACTGCAGTAAAATTCCCCACACAAATCTCCACATTTTATTTGTGCGCACACACATGTACAAACCTCGAGGCAGGTACTAGCACGAGCCTTCCTAGACCAAGGAGGTGAAGGAGAGCAAGTGACATGCCCACAGTCACCCTCGTCCTGAGTAACGGATCAAGGATTTGAATCCCGGCCCTGTGAGAGACAGAGCAATCAAATGGGCAGCATTCCAGGCACCAAGGAGAAATCTAGAAAAAAAGCCAAGATATGCTTACTACTAATTCTAGTGTAAGTATGCAGGACTATCCCCAATTGGGACTGTACCCACGACTTTCGCTTCATTAATATTGTGCATACAACAATTCCAGAATCACACAGAGATACTCTATAGGCAAATGTAAAACCACACAGAATGTAAACTATTTTGCTGTAGTATCTGCCACAGCCAGATCATTCTTCAGTTAATATTTGAAAATTAGCTTCAGTATCAATTATCTTAAACCGAGAATCCATTATCTTTTATATAAAAGAGCACTAAGAATTTCTTCAAGCCTGAGTTACCTATGAAAGGTTTGGCAAACAGCAGGAAGGATTTGGATTACCTAGAATTTACCTGAGAAATATTAAGTAGTACCATAGAATTCATACTTATAGAGCTAAAGGAACTCTCATCTAAAATCACCTTCTTAAGAAACATTACAATTTTTTCCCATCATATCATTATGATGGTCTGTTCTTTTGAAGAAAAAAATGTTTCTTACTTGGTTTATATATGGGGTCCCCAACACTGTTGCTTGCCTAACCAACAGTTGCTTTCTTCCCCCCTCATTCCATATAAATATACAGTAGAATCTGAAAAATGCCAGTTATTCATTTTCCGAATTCATTTGCAGCCAAGAGAAGCCATATGATTTCTGGGTAATAATAAAGGTCAGACAGCCAAGGACTGGCCAATGTTAAAAGATTGGTGAGAAGAATGATTTGAACTTGGTTCAAGGTTGTTTTCATTTTGGTTTACAGGTGATCTAGCAAATAAGTGGTGTAAATGGCGTGCACCACTAAGTATACAGGAATGTGGGTGTGCAGCTTCCTGGAGCCTATCTGAAATTCAGTGCTGTGTGAAACCCACATAGAATGAAAACCACCAGTTCTTAGAAACCAAGAAACGGAAGTCTCAAGTCCTTTAACAGGAATAGACAGGAAATAAGGATATGTTGGTTATAGAGGCTCTACATACTACTTTATAAGGCAATTTCCTGCTGTTGTAAATCATGCTGCACTGAATATTGTATATATGTTTTTACATTAGTGTTTATATTTTCTTCACATAAACCCCTAGAAATGGAATTGCTGGGTTGTATAGTAGTTTTGTTTTTTATTTTTTGAAAAACTGCATACTGTATTCCATGGTAGCTGCACCAATTTATAATTCCACCAACAGTGCACAAGGGTTCCCTTTTCTCTACATCCTTGCCAATACTTGTTATTTGTTGTCCTTGATAATAGCCATTCTGACAGGATATCATTTGCAAATGTCATCTCTAATTCAGTACATTGCCTTTTCATTTTGTTGATGATTTCCTTTGAGTTTATTATTCTGTAAAAAAAAGTGGTCCAGTTTTATGTTTGTATTTCTCTGTAAAATTTTCCCAACATCATTTATTGAAGAGACTGTCTTTACCCCATTGTACATTCTTGCCTTACTCGTAGTAGATTAATTGACCACTTACACATGGATTTATTTCTGGGCTTTCTGTTCTGTTGTATTCTGATCTATGTGTATGTTTTTGTGACGGTACCATGCTGTTTTGATTACTATAGGTTTCTAGTATATTTGGAAATCAGGGACCATGAGACCTACAACGTTGTACTTCTTTCTCAAGATTTCTTGCATTATTTCAGGTCTTTTATGTTTTATATAAATTTCAGGATTATTTTTTAGTTCTGTGAAAAATATTTTGATAGGGATTGCATTAAATCCGTAGATTGCTTTGGGTAGTATGGACATTTTAATGATGAATTCTCCCAATCTATGAGCATGGTATATCTTTCCATTTATTTATGTCATCTTCAATTCTTTTCATCAGTGTCTTATAGTTTTCAGAGTACAGGATTTTCTCCTACTTGGTTAAATTTATTCCTACATGCACTTGTCACTTGACCAACACAGAAATTAGGGGCATTGTCCCCTGCTAAGTCAAAATCTGCACATAATTTTTGACACTGCCCCCAAACTTAACTAACTTCAGTATCAGCTTGATTTCAGCCATTTGTGGCTTTTCCAGTTTTATTCTTGTAAATTATTTCTAGTTTTATACTGTTACACTCAGAAAAGATGCTTGATATAATTTTAATCTTCTTGAATTTATTGAGACTTGTTTTGTGATCTAACATTTGATTTGTCCTGGAAAATGTTCCATGTGCACTTAAAAAGAATATGAATTCTGTAGTTTTTTGTATTAAATATTCTGTATATATGATGTTCAGTGTTCTAATGTGTTGTTTAAAGTCCATGTTTCCTTATTGATTTTCTGTCTGGCTAATCAATCCATTGAAGTAAGTGGAGTCTTACAATCCCCTACTATTATCATAATACTGTCAATTCCTCCCTTTATGTCTGCTAATACTTGCATATATATATATATATATATATATGCAAAAGTATGTTTACAGTTGTTATCAGTTTATTCATGTATTGTTATTTATTATTTTATTGTTTTACAGAAAACAACTGTAAACCTACTGCTTCCCACTCCTGCATATTCAGGTGCTCCTATGTTAGATGTATAAATATTTATGAAAATTTCATCATCTACTTGAATTGGCCCTGTTATCATTATTTAATGCCCTTCTTCGTCCTTTGTCACAGTTTTTGTTTTAAAGTGTAGTTTGTCTAATATGAATGTTGCCAACCCAGCTTTATTTTTATTTCCACTTGAATGAGGCATCTTTTTTATACCTTCACTTATAGTCTTATTTTTTAAATCCATTCAGCCATCCTCTATATTTTCATTGGAGTATTTAGTCCATTTACATTTAAAATAATTATTGATAGGTATGTATTCATTGTCATTTTGCTTATTGTTTTCTATGGGCTTTTTTGTGTGTGAGTGTGTGTGTGTGTGTGTGTGTGTGTGTGTGTTTTGTAGTTTTCTGTTCCTTTCTTCTTCTCTTAATATCTTCTCCTGATGTTTGCTTATTTTCCTTGGTGTTATCTTTTGGTTCCTTTCTCTCCATTTTTTGTGCACCTATTGTAGGATTTGGCTTGTGGCCAAATACATATATGTATGTATTTTGGCCCATTTTAAGAGAATAGGCAATTAGTTTTGAACATATTCTGAAAATGCTACGTTTTTACTAACTCCACCAGGTTTTAGTTTTTGATCTCATATTTTAGATCTATTTGTTTTGTGTATTCCCTAACTACATTTTTAGTTATAGTTGATTTTATTATTTTGTCTTTTAATTTTCATACTAGCTTTTTAGGTGGACCATCTATTGCCTTTACTATATATTTGTCTTTACCAGTAAGGATTTTACTTTCATATATTTTATTATGTCTGGTTATTGTTGGTTTTTTTCTACTTAAAAAAAAGCCTTTAACCTTTTTTTGTAAATGGTTTAGTAGTGATAAACTCCTTTAGTATTTGCTTATCTGGGAAACTCTTTATCTCTCCTTCAATTCTGAGTAAATCCTTGCCTGGTACAGTATTCTAGGTTTTATGTCTCTCCTTCAAGGACTAAATATATCCTGACATTCCCTTCTGGCCTGCCAAGTTTCTGCTGAGGAATCAGCCTTATGTGGTTTCCCTTGTATGTGACTAACTAGCTGTCTTTTTCTTGCTGTCTTCAAGGTCCTCTCCTTAACTTTTGCCATTGCAATTGTATTGTGTCTTTGGACAGTGTCCTGGGCCAGCACAGCCAAGGGTTCGGTGAGCCTGAGGGGGAGCAGCGAAGGATTTAGAAAAAACAAAGAGAATGAGCTGGATCTAGGTGGACCTCCTGTGCCTGGCTGAGGCCAGGGAGAGAGAGCTCCAGACAGCAAGCTGAGCCTTTATTTTATAGCCAGAGGTAAACAAGGTCGTGGTCACCATAGTTATGATGTTCTTGTGAGTTTCACTTGTTTTGGCAGCACTTGCTGCACCTCCTACAGCCCATTAGCTACCCAGGTAAGATCTAGGGAGCCTCATAAGGTCAAGCCTAATTATGCTAAGCGGGCTGTGCCCTCTAAACTGGGACTTCTTTGTGGCTTTGCCAACAGGTCAGTCCAAGCTTAACCCTATAGCCGCGCCCTACAGTACAGATCACCTTGGGTTCCTCTTAACTGAGACTGTGTTTCCTGTAACTGCATGTCTTTTCCTTTCATAGGTTAAAATATTTTTCAACTTTTATTTCTTCAAACCTGTTTTCTCCCTTTCTGTTTCTTCTCCTCCTGGGGCAAATATTAATAAGCTTTATGTTTTCACAGAGGTGCCATAAACTGTCCTCACTATTTTTAATTGTTTTCCCTTTATGCTGTCCTGCATGTGTGATTTACACTATTCTATCTTCCAGATTACGAGTTTGTTCTGTATCATCTTATCTGCTGTTGATTTCCTCTAGTTTTTTTTTAATTTTCCATTATTATATTCCATTATTATATAACTCTTTTTTGAAGTTCTCCTTGTGTTTTTCTAATCTCCAGAGTTCAGTGAGCACTTTATGATCATTACTTTAAACTCTTTATTGGATAAATTATATATTTCCATGTCCTTGGTGTTTTGTTCTGGGGTTTTATCTTGTTCTTTCATTTGGAACATGTTTCTTTATCTCCTCATTTTGTTTGACTTTCTGAGTTTGTTTCTATGAAGTAGGCAACACAGTTGGCTCTCCTGATGTTTAAAGAGCAGCCTTTCATAGGAGCAACTCCTGTGCACACCAAGTGTTCCAGCAGCTTTGCCAGGCCAGTTCAAGCTGGAGCAGCATAGCTGAGGTGTCCCTGGCCTGCAGCACTGTCTCCATGGCAGAGTGGCTGGGCTGGAGCTGGTGTGAGCCCAGATGCTCTGGGGTGGCCCTGAAGACTGGCTAGAATGCTTGCATTGAGCTCCGTCTTATTATTCAAGTTGAGAGGAAACATAAAAAAATGGTGCTCGATGGTGTCTCTGAACCCAGAGAGTGCCAGCACTTCTCCATCCTTTTGGCAGATACTTTAGGGTAAGTGGATTTTCTTTACATATAGCCTCCGTGCCCATTAAACTGCTGGTTTCATTTTGTTTTGTTTCGCTGTGCCCGTGGCAGGCAGTCTGCATGTCAGCCCTCAGTGATTCCCCTCAGTACTGTAAGTCACCACATTGGAGGTGGGTTTCCTTGGTGTGATATCTGTGTGTCTTCTACTCTACTCTATGTGGTCTCTCTATTATTGTGTAGATGTGTTCAATCAGCCTCTGTTCTTATTCAGGAGGAATTGCTCCATATGTAAGTGGATATTTGGTCTGTCCATGGGAGGAGGTGAATTCAGGTACTTCCTACACTGCCATCTTGGATCTGGCCCTTAAATGTAACATTTCTTAGGAAATCTAGAATTTCTTTTTTCATTTTTATTGTGTTCACCATCTCCTGAATAATTTTTATTTTGGGTTCCTGTGCAAAATGACTGGAGAATTGAGTTCCACCTCAGTAAAAATAAGAAATGAAGCCTTAGCAAGCATGCCAAACTCGCGGCCAGCAGGCCGTGAGTTTGACATGCTTGCAAGGTTTATCAATTTCAAGATTTTACTAGAAGGAGTATCAGGAGAGCTTTGAGAGTGAGGTGGGAGGGTGATATAGGATATGGGGTAAAATATATATAAAGAAAACATATATATAAAGAACAAAAGATGAAGTATTGGTAAACTGGTTAAGCAAGCACAATTCAAATTTCTAAAATTTAAGAGAAACATTAAGTTTTAAGGTTGTTCTTAAAAGCAATCTACATGTTGAGTAAAAAAGCCCAGATTGAAGATGTCTCTGCTGAAAAAAAGGTCACATGAATTAGATTTAGTTTACAAAAAAATTAGTTTAACAAAGATGGAGGCCACTATGGCACCCCTTCTGTCTGGGACCATAGAATATGATATATCTTAGAGACGTCCGCTCTCTGGAATCTATTTATTCTGACATCCTGTTTCTTTCCTGACCTGATATTTCAGGGTTAACTTATCCAAAGAAAAGCTGGCCCAAGTCCGCTTTGTGAGCCTTGGCAAGTTTGTAGTCTGTTGGTGGTATGGCTGTAGGCCCAATTCTCTTATAGTGAATGTAGTCAATGACTGTATGTTTTTGGTATGCAGTCTTGTTTATGTGTACCAGAGAAAGAACTTCTACATAAAGGAAAAAGCCTTGAAGGTATCCGAGCCTTGCAACTACTGTTAAGTGTGAGGTGGACTACCTTCTTATTACTGCACAGGTTTCTCTCATTTTGTTAATAAAAGCCAGACTCCCATTTCTATAGTTACTTATGGCAATGATGAGTAAGAGGTAGAGAGAACAGATGTGCAGAACTATAACACCGAATAATAATACTTATCCTTTGGTAATAGTTTTAAATGTTGCTATTAAAAGATAATGGAAAAAGGCTGAAATCTTTTCTGATGTGTTAATTCTTTGTGGCTCAGGTAAGCTGTTTTCCTTAGAGAGCAGCTTAACACTACCATTCTACCATTCTGGAATTAAATCAGAAACTCAGATGCAGAGGGTATCTTCTACAAATTAAGCACGTTTAACAACTGAAAAATTGAGCCCCATATCCAGATGTTTGACCATATGGTGTCAAACATCTGCATATTCATTCTACATTGATTCAACAAGCTTTTATTGAAGAATTTGGAAAACTATGTATAGGTGAACTAACACATTTGAGAATATCAGACATGGAAGGAGGCTTAGAGATCATCTAGTTGGTACATTTTAGATCTGACAGTAGAGTGAAGATAACATTGTCCAGAGGTGGATATGAAGATAAAGTTGGGGACAGTGATTAGGGCCCCAAGAGATAAAGTAATTTTTATTGAATTGTATTCTAGTCATGTTTGTTTTTAAGTAGATAAAGGCATGATGTTTTTAAATTTTAGTAGTTTATTGGCTAAGTCTTTGGGGGTGAAAAATAAAAGACACTGACCTAAGTTCTCAAAGTCATTAGTTTGCCTCAAAAGGAAGAAATGAAAACCTTTTTCATTTACCACTAAAACTCTACCACTTTCCAAGGACAAACATTCATTCTTATGGTATACACATGAAAAGGATTTAGAGTCCCTAGCCATGGAAGATGTATTAGCTCAGTTCCTTGGACTTGAATTAATAGGAGAACTTTAAGATTAATGGGACTAGAAATATTATTGCTTCCCTTTGCATGATCTTTACAGCATCTTCATATTCTTAAAATATAATATGTTGCTATGAATGTACTCTGTCTTATCCCTTCAAATGATTTTGCAAATTCTTAAGATGATTAAAACAACAAAAAATAAGGAATGATCCTTTTCCTGTGCCACACAAATCAAATAATATCTAATGTTGTTCATGTAGATTCTCTTAGAGACTTGTAATGCACAGTATATGGAAGTTATATATAGTGATGCTCTTTAAAATTCCAAGACTGAATCAAAGAATCTAGGGAAATGGAGTCTACTTTTCTGAAATATTATCAGCTGTAATGCTATTCTTTCAATAGTAAGAATAGTAAGATCTTAATTATTAAATTTTTCATACAGTCATCAAGTATTTATTGAGGATAAAACTATAAGTCTAGGTATGTAGACCTCTTTGAAGCATGTTACTTTCTCTAACTTAACAGTTTAGATAGAGACACTAGATTCATATTAAAATGATAGAAACCAATAAAAAGCCTAATAAGTTCTAAAGTGTACGTTTTGAACTTCAAAATTTGAGATTTTGAAGTAAATTAAAACCCATGTTGGCAAATTTTTAGATTCCAAGTTTATGTGCTTCTCTTAACACAGAGTGCTGTTTATACACAGCATGAAGAATGGCAACATAGCTGTCTAGGTTAGACTGCTAACATATCTACCTGCACCAATATAATTTTATGTAAATGATGAGTCTCAAGTAAAAATGGTAAGGTTTGTTGTGGCAACTGTAATTGAAAAAGGAACAAGAAAGGGATTGCCATGTGTTTAACATTGAAAATTGCCAGACATTTCCCGTAACTTTTCTCATTTGGTCCTCATAATACACTTATTGAGACATTACTAAAATTCATAGAAATAAAGTAATTTCCCCAAGATTACATATCTAGTAATTGGAGGGTAAAAATTCAGATCCAATTACAGTTTCAGTATTCTATTACAGCTAACTCATAGTAAATTTTCATGTATTATACCGTTTACACATGAGTATTTAAAAATATAATTATCCCATTGTTGAAATGATATTGTGGGACCAAAAGAGATGAGATGAACACAAGTTTAACTTTGCCATTGAGTCAGGGAAAATTGTCTCTCAGTCATTTAAATAGAGTGGCCCCTGCTTTGTCATTTATAAAAACAGCTAAACAGAAAATTTAGGTTGGTCATTTAGAAAAGCATAGCTTCCAAATCAAATGATTGCTTACTTCTCTCTTGAGATGACAAATTGTAATGACTAAACCTATCCATATGCCAAAGGGATAAACATATTTCAAGCCAAAATCCAAATTCAAAATAATATATTTTTCCTGTATCCATTTGATCATATATAAGTCTGAATAACAAATATGTGCTTTTTGTCCCAGTTTGTATTGCATTTACAAAGTTAGAGAAGTAGGAACATATTATTTCAGAAGAAATTCTCAAATCTTCACATACGATACTCTTCTTCTTACTATTTTAGACTTTAAAATGTTTAAGTTGCCATTTAAAAAAAACAGTTTTAGTTCTTTAATTCTAACAAAACCTATGTAAGTTGGTTTGAAAAAAATTCAAGGAATTTGTAAAATAAAGACAAGAAGAATAAAAATTGATCATATAAAATTAAGATTGGGAGAATAAGATCTTTAAATGTAGATATCCTTCCCTGGGATGAACGCTCCTATCAACCACTTGTTTAATGTGTCTATATAACAATAAATATTTACTATGGAATTCATTATCACGAGTGCATATCCACCCATCATTCTTAGTACTCATTCTATTATTAAAGTAAAATATTTTACTTTTGTTTTGACAATATTTCCCATTTTCAAAACCATTCAAAGGCTTTATAAATGAATACTAAATTCCTGTCTCAGCTTTAGCAAATTTTACCAGAATACCCTGAGTCTAAAATCAAGTAACAAAATCATAATGCAAAAAGGGACCTTAATGAGTCACTTTCCCTTACCTTAGCCTATATCTCCTCATTTTCCTTCACCCAGACCAACCTTCATCTCCTTTATTCAGCTGGTTATCCCATTCCTCCAAGCCATATTCTGAGCCTAGAAAGGCAATGCATTTCTGACTCAATATAGTTGTTTGCTTTGCTAATTCAAAGATGCCTCAAATTTCACTCTTAACACATTCTTTCTGCTCGTTGGTCTTACAATAATGTAATATATCTATGCCTACATCTTAAACTCCAATCATGGACTACTATATCTAATCTCAAAAGCTCCCTTTCTAGTTTAACAGATATTTTTCCTTTGAATTGAGAAAAGTCCTAACACTGTATTTTCAAACTACCTGGAAACATAATTACTATGTGAGTTCTACCCTAACACAGATCTACAGACTCAATTCTTGCAATGTTATGCAGCATAAGGAATTGAGTATTGTGGTAGGCTCTCTGTGTTGTTTCCATTTCCTTCTAACTGTGGGTGGTATTCCCTCATACTTTTATTGTGAAATCTAGTGGGTAGGGTATGGTTAACTGTGTGAATTTTAAATGTAATATAGGTCCATTCTGAAGACATGTTCTATTTATTTTGATGCATTTTATTTATACTCTAGCTCACTTATTCCCCAGAGTCCCAGAGCCTACAAGGATATATATCCTATAGCAATATAAGAGTAAAGTAAGTAAGAAAGATGAAAATAAACCAAGAGTGCTTAGGAGTGAAGTTATGATAAAAATGTAAACCAGAATGACTATTACACTTGCTCCAGGACCATAATTTTGGTTCCATACTTTTTTATGAGCCAAATTTGGGGGGGAGAGAGGAATCTGGTTATTTTAAAAATAATCTATTGTGTTTAAAAAATAAATTAAAAGCATTATAAAGAGCTTAAAAGAAGCAAGCCATCACTGACACAAAGATTAAAAGTGGGAACCCCATGAAACATAACAATCAGCATTCTCAACAACATCCTTACTCCTAACACATCAAGTTGCAAAAAAACCTGTTTCCGATGCTGGCCCTCAATAAAAGCCAAAGGCATCCCAACAGAATGAATTAAAGTAAAAAGAATGGCAGTAGGTGCCACAGTAGTATGATTGAAGTACATTGAGCTCTGAAGTCCATTTTATACAGGTGTACTTTTTAGACTATATAAGGCAGATTGGCCTTTGACTGCAACAGACTTCACATTGGAGTGCTTCTACAAACACTAGAAAATCAGTGATTTCTGTGTCCTGCAGTTGATTGACATGATTTTGTCTCTTTGTTTTGTCCCCCTTATAAGATCTATAATGTAGGTTTAGAATGTAGGCTTCGTAGAGAGCAGTTTCTACATCTTATAGTGAACACAGATATATTATGTGTTAAGAAGACACATCCTTGACATTGTTAAGTGTTTTCCAAAGGTCTAGATTTTTAGTCCATAATGTTATATCTTTCAGAGACAGTCTAGTAATCTTATAGGTCAAAAATATTATCATCTGACAGGCAAAGGCAAGAGGCTCCCAAAGTTCTTGTTAGTATACCCAGAAAAAAGGGCAATGTGGTGTTCCTAAAATACTTTAGATGTTACAAGGACGTGTTAAAACACAGGGTGTCTGGGAATGTCTCGTTTTTCCTGATGAAATCAACAGAGGTAGGCCAGGATCGGAGACTCCTTATGGCCTGCAGATATGTAATTTGCACTGTTTCTAATTTGAAAACTGGAATAGATTTTTAATTTATGATTGAAAAGATTGAGTTCACCTTTGAACAGTTTAGGTAAATTAGATTGCCCCCAAGTCACACTTGAAAAGCACCACAACCACCACCATCGGTTTCAATTTGTAAAATGGAGCCAGTGAAATAGACGCTAGGGGCACATTCACACACCTAGCCCTTAAATTATGCATAAATAAGAACCACCAACACCTCCAGCAGGCAAATTAATTTCAAAGTGTGAGGATTTCTATTGAGAATACCGTGTTCAAAAGTTCAACTCAGCCATACCAGCAGGGCTGTGCTAATGAATCAACTCTAAAACCACGACAGAAATGGAAGAGAGATCAGTGTTTTGTTATGGCCAATATTTCTCTGTGTCAGATGCCTGCAATCCACTAAAGTATGCTTGTCTAAAAAACCTTGGTGCATTTAACTTCCTAATATTAGAAACTATATGTTTAAAGGGTCAAAGAAACCCAAAAGAAGGTAACTAATATAATTTAAATTCTTAATTTCCTCTCCTTCTCTAAGAAAACGTATAAGAACATTATAATGGGGAAAATGTCAATTGCATAAAGATTTAGAAGGCAGCAATGGGTCTATGAATTCTCATTAAGTTAGTTCTATAAATCAGACTCTAAGAATAACTGTAAAAAGCAAACCTTGTCTTATCCAGGAACCCCATGGTATATATTTAAAACCTCATATGATTCTATTATTGATGCTGTATATTGTACTAAGTAAGCCCATTTAAAGTATATGCTTTAGCTTCCTTAAGCCAATGATTTTACAAGTTCATGACCATGACAAAATATATTGCTTTTTAGAATAAATATCCTTTATGCCTATCATAAGTACATTCTACCAATTAAATCACACCAACATTTGTGGGACAAAGTTCTCAGAAACAAAGATTGTGCTTAATGCCTTCAGTGACACCTACTGGTTATGAAGTACACCAAATTCTTGAAGATATTTGAAAATAATAATATCATAGGTCTTGACATAATATCACCCTCAGGTCTTGAAATCACCATCCACCACAAATCCTTTCTTTTCATCAGCTAACTCATTTCAGTAGCTTTTTGGTAACATGAAACATATACAAATAACCTTTTCTTTTTGAGATGAAGGATTTGGCACGCAGTAGTTCCTGTTATCTTTGCTGAGTATGACGAATAAATGCCCTTTTTGTGGATAACAGATTGTCACAAATCATTCCATTTACGCTTATGCAAAACCAGATGTCTGTTCTTAGCCAAGATGTGCAAGAGAGATGGTGCTTCTGACAAACTGAGGAGAAAATGAAGGGCAAGGAAGGTTCCTACATGAATTGCAGATTTACGGGATGGTCCAACCAGTGTTTTCCCTGCTTTTGAATTCTCATTATTCTCTAGTCTATGTTATACCATGAAGACATTGTTCACATGCTCTTCTTTAGTCATTGCTAATCTAGAATAATAAAAGGGTAACATGCTAATTAGACCAGACGTCTTCCGGATGTCATTCTGGACATCCTTCCTGACAAAGCTGGGGCCAGAGGGAAGCCAGCCCGGGTCCTGGGTCCCTGCGGGTGGCCAGAGGAGGGAAGCCCGGGTCCTGGGTGCCGGAGGGAAGCCAGTGTCGGCAGCTGGGGGAAGGAAGGCCTACTCTAGCACGAATTTTCGTGCATCAGGCCTCTAGTCTATAATAATAAAAGGGTAATATGCTAATTAGACTGGTCATCCTTCTGGATGACCTTCCAGACAAAGCCACAGCAGCGGGGCCAAGGCAGAGGCCCCCAGCTGCCATGGCGGTGGGGCCAAGCCCCTTGCATGGATTTTGTGCATCGGGCCTCTAGTATTATATGTAATAGAGTCCATTTGGGGATCATCCTCAAAAAGCTGGGAATATGGCAAACTGGATGTAATGACTTTAATCCTCATAATGACCCTTCAAGTTAAGTACTATTATCCCCATTTCTCAGATAAAGAAACTGACACTCAGAGAAGTCAGATGCTTACTTCCTCCAGGCTCAAAGTAATACATCTTGACGTTAGGATTCCAATTTCAATCTGTCTTGAGTCCAGACATCTTCTTCCATTATGACACATGAATTTGTTATCAGAAATTTCTTTCTATCTAGACTCTAGCCTTAGTGGCTGTTGGGAATATTCCATCCTCTGTAGGCTGCTCCCATCCCTTCCCACAAATTGACAACTCTAGCAAGTGATGCTCCTTCTAGTTGTCAGCACAGTTTCAGAAACATTGTTCTGCGTTTTGCCTGAAGGTTAAAGCTACTGGAAGGTGATGGGCCTATTGTAATTTTGTTGACAGTATCCTACTGCCTGGACATCACGCCTGTCTTTGTGGCTCCTTACTGCTGGAGCAGTGGTTTACCAAGAGAGGCTTTAAAAAACTGCCAGTCTGTAAGATCCTCCAGTGATAGACACATGTCACCATATGTCTGTCAAATCCCAGTGTGCAACACCAAGAATGAGCCCTACCCTAAGGACTTGGGAGATAATGACCTGTGGTCATCATCGATTATAAGAAATGTAAAGAAATGTACCTGTGTGGTGTGAGATCTTGCTGAGGGGGGAGATTGTGCCTGTGGGGGGCAGGAGGTATATGAGAAATTGTATGCTTAATTTTGCTGTGAACCCAAAACTGCTCCAAAAAAAAAGTTTTTTAATCAGAATAAAAAAACTGGCAATACTTGGCCCCACCCCAGGCAATTAATTCAGAATCTCTGGGAGTGGACCCTTAAAGTCCCCCAGGTGATTGTAAAGCGCAGCCAGGTTTGAACACTGCTGTGCCGTGTCTCCTGTGTGTCTGGAGGGTCTCTGCCCTCAGGGGCTGAGTTTGTCCTATTCACCAACACTCTGGAGTCATTGCCATGGTGATTCCTCAGCTTCAGTCTCCCTTGAATTACGATGCTACTTATGTTGGTTATATTGTTACTTATAATATACTAGAGGCCCGGTGCACAAAAATTTGTGCACTTGGGGGGGGTCCCCCAGCCAGGCCTGTGCCCTCTCGCAGTCTGGGACCCCTCGGGAGATAACGACCTGCTGGCTTAGGCCTGCTCCCGGGTGGCAGAGGGCACACCCAATCCCTAGGTGCAGCCCCTGGTCAGGCTCAGAGCAGGGCCGATTGGGGAGTTGGGGCACCGCCCCCTGTCATGCACAGAGCAGGGCTGATCAGGGGGTTGGGGCGCTGCCCCCTGTCACTCACAGAGCAGGGCCCATCAGGGGGGTTGGGGCTCCGTACCCTGTCACACACAGAGCAGGGTCGATCAGGGGGTTGGGGAGCTCCCCCCTGTCACTCACAGAGTAGGGCCGATAGGGGAGTTGGGGCACTGCCCCCTGTCACACACAGAACAGGGCGGATCAGGAGGTTGGGGCGCTGCACCCTGTCACACTCAGGGCAGGGCCAATGAGGAGGTTATGGCTCTACCCTGTCACACACAGAGCAAGACCCGTGGAGGAGGGTTGGGGCGCCACCCTCTATCACCCACAGAGCAGGGCCGATCAAGGGGTTGGGGCGCCGCCCTCTATCACCCACAGTGCAGGGCGGATCAGGGGGTTGGGGCGCCGCCACTGTCACACTCAGGGCAGGGCGGATAGGGAGGTTGTGTCCCCGCCCCCTGTCACACACAGAGTTGCAGGGCAATCAGGGGGTTTGGGCGCTGCCCCCTGTCACGCTGATCCCGGTGCCGGGAGGCATATTACCCTTTTACTATATAGGATAGAGGCCTGGTGCACGGGTGGGTGCCAGCTGGTTTGCCCTGAAGGGTGTCCTGGATCAGGGTGGGGGTCCCCACTGGGGTGCCTGGCCAGCCTGGATGAGGGGATGATGGCTGTTTGCAGCTGATCTCACGCCCTTCAGGGTGGGGGTCCCCACTGGGGTGCCTGGCCAGTCTGACTGAGGAGCTGAGGGCTGTTTTCAGGCTGGCGGGTGACTGAAGCTCCCAACTGCTCCTTTTTTTCTTTTTTCTTTTTCTATTCTGGGCCAGCTTTAGCTCTGAGGCCTCGCTGCTGAAAGCAGGTTTCTGGCCTTTACCTTCTGTATTTGATACAATGTTGCGGTCCGGCTGGCTGAAGCCCGGCTGACTGAAAGCCGGTTTCTAGGGTTTTGTTTAGCTTCTATATTTGCAACATAGTTGCTTAGAGTTGCAGCTGAGAGGCTGGCAAGTCAGGCGGGGAACGTTGGAGTTCGCCATCACTGGAGCAAGCAAGCCTCCCTGTTCGCTTCAGTGCATGGCTGCCGGCCGCCATCTTGGCTGACAGTTAATTTGCATAAGGATATGCTGATTAGCCAATGGGAAGGGTAGCGGCCGTATGCTAATTACCATGTTTCTCTTTTATTAGTTTAGATGTAATAATAAATCCATGTCGCTGGTAAGTGACCATAGCAAGTAACATAGCATGTAACCACCCACCTCACTTCTGAGTCACTGCCCCAGAGCCCCTAACACAGGACTTTCTTGTGTGCCTTCTGAGACTTAGGTCGGAGTTGCCAGCCACTCCACTGTGGCTCCAGATTTGGCACTGGATGCCTATAGCTCTTACCATCATCCTTCTTCAAGTCTATATCCACGTTTGTTTATAGAGATCGAGCACTTCCTCCACTGTTTCTCTGCTGACCATTGGAGTCCCAGCTATGCTGCTTCCTCTACTGTTAACCTGGTAAATGTTCATTCCAGCTTTAGCTTTCATGAAAATGTCCATAAGACTCAGTACTAGAGGCATCCCATGACTCTAAGCACATTCACCATCCATGTATACCAGCGCCTAGGTATGAGTGAGCACTCTTAAGTTCCACTTCATTTTACTGGACTGCAAGCCATCCAAGGGCAGACAACACACCTATTCATCTTTACCACCTGGCACTGTGCCTGATAAACCTAGCTAGATATTTAAATATTGTAAATGAATAAATTAGCCTTTCCTTTTTGAGATTCTGAAAGAAGTTTAGAAAATTAACTACCTACTGCCATCTGTATAATGGATTTGGGCTGCTTTTTCAATTGTGCCAGTAAAAGATTCTACTAAATCATTCCACTTGAACACTCTTTTGAACAATGTCAAATTATGGAAAGTTCCACTGGCTATTTAGTTGCATAAATTACTTGATGTTGTCTAAGCAATCAAATGATTCACCAGAGGGCCATAATATGTCATTTTATTAAGCACTTCATTTAATTTTGGAATAAGGGATAAACTAACCCCAAATAGGAAAAGAGATTCTTAAGGCAGAACATGGCATCTGCCATTAAGGCCCAATGCTACTATTACTTAGCTATTTGAACACCTCCAAGTTACTTAATGATCTCAACTACTTTATGGGGTTTATTATTATGTGTTTCTTGTAATAAGATTTATGTGCCATTCACAGGTCAAATCACAATAATGGCAATTATTTGGGTCATTATTATCATTGGCATTTTCTTTACTTCTCCATAAAAAAATTTAAATCATTATTTTTCCTACAACTCATCAATCTACATTGATTTTGGAAAGGTTTGCAACTTGCTGAATTAGCCAATTGTCTTAAAATATAGTTTTTCATTCCCAAGAATGCATTGTTTAAAAGTAAGTTGGCCACTAAAGCTCAGAAAATATATTGGTGATGTAAGGAAAGCTTTCATAAAGCAAATTGTGTATATTTATCATCTATGTCAATCAACTAATATCCAAAAGGCACCATTATGTTCTACAGATGTTTTATGAGGAATGGACAATCTTAGGTTAGCTTAACCACCAGATCTCTATAATTTACTCCGACATCCTAATTCTCAGAGAATTTTGCCTCAGCAGTAGAAAAGAAAGATCAAGTCAGCTCTACTTGATATACAAGAGTTAGACATTGGACCAGATACTCACATATTTAATCTGCCTGCGATTGTTTTGCTGCCCTCAAAGTAAAAGATTGATATGTTGGAATAGGAACGATGCAGCCAGACAGACCAGATGTTTGTTTCAGTCTGTTTGGGGCTGCGATTGTTTAAATACAGTAAGACAAGGTTTAATGAATACTTGCTGTGGTGGTGAAAGTCCCTGCAGTGCTTCTAAGGTTGTATTATTTCATCTGAATCTCAGCCTGATGTCAGGGTGCTGGTGGGGTCCCATTATGCCATTTTATAAAACATTTTTTGTGTTGCTTAATTTAGTATACATTTAAATGTATATATGTACACACATAAATGTTTGTGCTTGTATTTGAGGTATTTCAAGTAAGCTTTAAAACATTGGAACCATCTGATTTGCATTTTTCAACAAGAACCAACATTTGTATTTATTTATGGAAACATTTTTGGCATAAGACTTTCTATTAAATTATAATAAGAAGCTTTCTCTATCACCCTGGGGTATCTGGCAACCAGCCTACCTCCTACCCAGATCAGTCTTCCCCACCTACCCCTGCTTTCACACCCAAAATATGCATAACTTGTAGCTGTAGCCTTGCTTAAAGCTGGTGTTGAGGAGAAATGAAAAGTTGAATTGGGCAATTATGCATGAACATGGCTGTAATTCCCATGATTTCCCAGGTCCCACAGGAATGGACCATCTGTAATTTTCTGTAAAATGGACACAAAAGTATTTTATATTTTAAATCTTAAAATTTGTATTTTATATCTTAAAATAACACCCAAGAAAATAATTGAGTACAATTATTCATATGCCCTAAGGCTTGGAGAGCCACAGTCCCTGTCAATCTTTAAATTTCCCAATTTAATCTAATTTAGTTTACCAGTCTAAACTGGATCCATTACTGGTCCTCCAAATATAAACTATTATTTAAAAATTATAATTATCATTAATTACTACCACTAAGGCAATAATAATAATAATAATAATAATAATAATAATAAGTGCTTATTTTCTTTCAAGCAATACCATCTACACTCTCTATACCTTCATGATTTCATTAATTATCAAAATTCTACTAGGTAAGTTATGATAATGCCCATTTCGTAGTTGGTGAAGCTGAGAATTCAAGAGATTAAAGTTACTTATTCAAGATTATACAATTAGGATGTGGCAAAACAGGATATCTCTTTGAACTGTCATATATGTACTTTAGTAAAGGCATAAATGATTCAAATATTTTATATTTATCAAGGGCTAGTAAAGGTGAAAAACAAATTCCCCTGACCCAGCAATTTGGCTTTTACGTAAATATGCTCCAGAGGCAATAAAATATATCCAGGAATGTTTATCACAACATTTATTTTTTTAATTGCATTTATTGAGTTGACATTGGTTAATAAAATTATATAGTTTCAATGTACAATTCTGTGGTACATCATCTGTATGTTGCATTGTGTGCCCACCACCCAAAGTCAAATCTTTCATCACTATATGCTTGACCCCCCTCTACCCTTCACTACCTCAACCCCCTTTCTTTCTAGTAACCACCATACTGGTGTCTCTGTCTAAAAATTCATAGCTTTTCTTATAATAGTAAATTTGGAAATAACCCAAATCTCTAATATTATAAGCCAGGATATAGAAATTTAATCTCAAATAAAAGGAATCAACAATTAAAGTTATATTTTAAAAGGTATATTTAATTAAAAGAACAAGTTGCAGAATAAAATATATGTGAATATATGCAAACCAAGCCTGTATGCTCTAAATTCATGGCAGGGTTACCTTGGGGCAGGACAAGAATTTTCTCCACAGATGGGTGAAAAATGATTTCATCTTTATAATGTTGAATCACTTAGGCATATAACAAGTAGCCAAAGCAAATATGACAAAACTATCATCCTTTGTTAATTCTGGATACAGAAGAACTAGACTACGCCCTTTAAAAATAAGGATAAAATTATCTTCTTGTGAATTTCATATTTAAATTTTTATTTTCTTTTGCAGTAGATCCTGCTACTCCTGATGAATGACTTTAGCTTTTTTATAAATCAGTCAATTTAACTTAATTTTGTTGACTTAGTAGCTAAACCTAGAGATAGCTGTAGAAATAGTGAAAATTCATCAGCTTAGAAATTAATATTAACCTTTTTATTCTAGCTTTTGGAAGCTTAATACAATAGGAAAATGAAATATTCTAAACTCATTTTTAGGATCTGTTCTTTCATATTTATAGTGATAAAGTTTTTCCTGTCTTTTTGTTAATAAAACAATAATAATGTATCCTGAATTATGACCAAACATTGTACTAATTTTTTACATGAAGTTTATCTTTAATTCCCATAACATTTTGTAAAAAGGCACTTTCATCTTAGTCTAAGAGATGAAATTGTTTGTCACATCTGTGAAAGAAGGTGCTAATAGCTACTTTATAGATTGGTTGTAAAGGCTGAATTGATGTATATGATTACACATAATAAGCTAATATTATTGATTTGGAAACAAGGAAAGTGAAGCTTAGAGAGGTAAAAGAACTGGACTGGAAGCATGGAGCCAATGGGGATGGCGGCCCCAGGAATCAGGAGGACACAGTGACCGTGCTTAGCCGTGTCAGGAAGATCAGTTTACCTGTTTGCTCTCTTGGTGCATAACAATGAAACAGCAGTTACCATGTATTTGTTCCACAAAGATCCAAATATTTTATTTAAAAGTACCTGGTACTGGTGAGCTTGAGAGAAGCTAGGCACTCATTGTTGTAAGGAGTTTACATAAACTGTTATCTTAAGTGGGAAGTTTAACAATCTCTATCAAAACTTATGTCCCAACTCTTCTAGTGGCATCCCTTCTACTTCTCTGCTGTCATTATATAGACAAGTGCACAAGGAGACTCGCTGCATCATTGCTGCAGCAAAAAGACTGAACAACATCAGTGATCATCAATGGGGGATTGTCTTTAAAATATGATGCGTTCATATAACAAAATGCTCTGTAACCCTTGAAAGGAATAAGGCACACCTGTGACATTGTATTAAATTATTTCTATTATATTTCACTAAATTTAAAAAGAAGGATGAAAAAGAGAACATATAGCATGCTAGCATTTGCATAAAAAATCATAAATATGTATGCTTATCTGACTCTAGAAATATACATGGGAAGCTAAGAACAGGAGTTTCCTCTGAGGTGAAGAACCACATAAACAGCAATCAAGGGTTGGAGGGAAATGTACATTCAATTATACCAGTTTTACCACTTCCAGTTTTTACCATGTGCATGCATCAGTTTTGTAAAATATTTTTAAACTAGAAAACAAAACAAAAACCACAAAAAGTGATTATACATAGCATCACCTATTTAAATACAACATAGAAATACCCTGTATTTAAAATGAGCCGTACTCTCATATTTCCTTTCCCAAAATAAGGCACAGACTGGGAAAACCTTGGCAAGGAAACCAGTTTGTCTAACAGTGGTTCTCAACCTTCTGGCCCTTTAAATACAGTTCCTCATGTTGTGACCCAACCATAAAATTATTTTCGTTGCTACTTCATAACTGTAATGTTGCTACTGTTATGAATCGTAATGTAAATATCTGATGTGCAGGATGTATTTAGGCGACCCCTGGGAAAGGGTCGTTCGACTGCCAAAGGGGTCGTGACCCACAGGTTGAGAACCTCTGGTCTCTAGAAGGAGGCTGAGGGAAGCTGGAGCTCCAGTGACATAGGAAGGAGGAGCGAACGGGGACTTAGCTTTCCTGTGCAAGAGAAGAGATCAGTGGGGGAAACATGAACTCTCCCAGAAATTCAATCTCAATCCCAGCCCAGAGTCTCTGTCTAGAACCTAAAAATGGCAACACCTACGACACCATTGCAACTTGCACCTGGAGAGGCAGGGAGCGTGGAAACAGCATCTGGGGAAAGTGAATGCGGTGGAAGTGCCTTCCTGGAGAGCTGCCTCTGGCAGGCTTGAAGCAGGTCATTGCATTTAGTTCTACAGGTGGTTTCCACAAAAATACCAGGCATACTTGATAAACCTGTAGCTGGCGGCTCACAAATCAGATGGCTTGAAAGTGGACACCACAGAGCCTTCTTTGCAGCATCAGATATCATGGAGAACAAGTAAAAGGCCAGTGGACATTTTGTGAACATCCCCCCCATCCTTGAGGTGGAAGTACAGTGATGGGGGTGCAGTGGGTGTGGCGCTGATGTGTCAGGATCCCAGATGGTGTGGGCCCGCCATGCAGGTGCACTTGATGCCACTGACACCCATGCTGCAGGGCTCAGGGAAGCTATGGTTTCAGTGATGAAATACTATTCCCTAACAAAAAGCATGCAAGACCAATCGTGACTTTTTTTTTTCTTACTGCTTTTAAATTTGTGACGAAATGAAAAAGTTTAAGAATTTCTTGAGTAGAGGCCAAATAAATCACACCTTAATTTGGAAGCTACCGAGAGAACAATGGTACATAATTATGGTAGGAGCAATAGGAATTTGGTTATTCCTAGATCGGAGGGGTTCAAGGTGCTGTTTACAGCAGCACTGGCATATGCAGTGCTTTTTGCGTGTGCATGATGTGCAGTCTACAGAAGCCTGACTGTTTGATAAATCCTACAAACATTTCATTTTGCCACTGTGAGAATAAGCCAGTTCCAAAACATACTGAGAGAGAGAGCGCGAGAGAGAGCAAGAGAGAGCGAAAGAGAGCGAGAGAGAGAGCGCGCGCGAAACTGAACTAAGTATACTTAGTGTGTGTAGGCACTTTGTAAAAAAAAAAAAAAGTAAGCTTAAGTAAATAACTTTAACTTTCTTAATAACAAAATATTTGCTGATGAAATACATGTCCGTTGACTCTTCTTTCTTTTCTTTACAAATAATCTAGTTGTTCTTAGTCATTCTCCATCCATTCTTGCACGTTTGGTAAATGCAATTCCTGTTTCGATTGTTGTTACTTGGGAATTTTGTTGATTTATATTATGTCTCAACTGACGAAAACTTTCCAAGAATTATCCCACATTCTAACTTATTTGAACCACTTGCCAAATTAATTTTACTTATCAAGCCTCTTTGTTTATTCTTTTAAGATGCTATAATGAGAGTCAATCAGATTTAGTCTTTTTCTCAAAGAAATACAGATTGAGTTTTAACAGATGTTCAGATGTTTTAATTTCCAGAGTTTGCAATTCCCACTTGGCTTTAATGAGTTCATTCAGCAATACTGGCTTTTACTAGACACTATATGTTCTCACGCTTGGTTTTTAGCTCTAAACCACAAAAGAGTACTAGAAAGGAGAGGCAGTGGGGCAAATTTATGGTGGGAATGGAATTCTCCCAGGCCTGTGGGTTCAGATGCAGGAACAGCCTTAGCTGAGGAGTGGGAAATGAGGTGCAGTGATAAATAAGAAAACACCTCAAAAAGTAAACTCTCCACTATGAAATTTAGCAACTTGCCTCTTATCAAGCAAATGCTAAATCCTCTTTGATATTTGTAACTCGTTTTGATTACAAGTAACTAGAGGCCCAGTGCACGAATTCATGCACGGGTGGGGTCCCTCAGCCTGGCCTGCGGGATCAGGCCAAAACCAGCTCTCCAACATCCCTCGAGGGGTCCCTGATTGCAAGAGGGAGCAGGCCAGGCCAAGGGACCCCACCGGTGCACGATCAGGGCTGGGGAGGGATGCAGGAGGTTGGCCAGCCAGGGAGGGACCGCAGGAGGGCTCCAGGGCATGTCCAGCCCATCTTGGTCAGTCCCAATCGACCAGACCCCAGCAGCAAGCTGACCTACCAGTTGGAGCGTCTGCCCCCTGGTGGTCAGTACACATCATAACGACTGGCTGACTGGTCGACTGTCTGCCCCCTGGTGGTCAGTGCACATCATAGCGAGCGGTTGAGTGGCCTTAGCATATCATTAGCATATTACTCTTTGATTGGTTGAATGGTCGACAGGACACTTAGCGTATTAGGCTTTTATTATATAGGATTACAGTTTTTTTCTTTACTAGGTATTTGCCTGACAAAATTTAAATGAAAATAAAAGGTTCAATATTTGCAGATTCTATTCTTAGACTAAGTCAGATCAAATCAATTAGAATCTAATTTAAAAGTTCAAATACAATCTTTGTAGTCATCTATTTCCAAAGATAGGCTCTTCAGGGATAGGATTAATAGTGTTGGCTTCCATATGTCAATGACTAAGCAATTATATCAGTTATTTTAATGTTTCAAGTGCTTGGCACAAAATACATAATCATTCATACAAATCCTATATAATAAAGAGCTAATATGCTAATTAGACCAAACAGCAGAATGACCTTCTGGCATGACCAGTGGGCGGGGGGTGGGGCCAAGGGGCTGCGAGGCAGCTGGGGTTGCAAGGGCCTACTCTTGTACGAATTTTGTGCATCAGGCCTCTAGTATTAAATACAATTCTTCTATTCTAGGGGATGTTGTGCTGAGGACTCTGTTGTGATGGAATTAACTATGGGAACCAAAATGAAAATTCTTGCTTGGTATAATATGATATAGCTATATAACGCGTAAAATATTGGTATTACTGATTGCTATAAGTTGGTGTTTTAAGTTTTTTTTTAATCTAATATACATTATAATCACTTAGGTAAGATTTTTATCATGTAGGCTTTCAAGCTATTGCTAGGTGTAAAAATCCAAGGTTGATAGAGTTATAATGAGAAACACAATTGAAAGAACAGAATGATTTTTTTCAGGTTAAAAGAAAAAAGATAGAAAGACATTCCACTCATATTATACTCTCTTTATCCTGGCTCAGACATAATTGCAAGACATTAATTTGTGGCCTTCTTTATTTATTGCTTTTTGCTTTTTTACTCCCCCACCCTCAACTCTGCCTAGTCAAAAAATGACACCTTGAAATGTTGGATAAGCCACTTGTTTCTGAACTCCAGACTGTAGGAAACCAAACACCAAAAAAGGGGCTTTGGATGATAAAGGGCTACTAAGATTTCAGTTACTCAAAGCGATTCATGCTTCAGCAAAATATCAATTTAATGGTGATACTTTTCCCACCTAAATCTATTGTTTTAGATAGCCTCAAGGTAGCCACGTGAGATTTTAAAAAATCTAAAATAAAATATTAGCAAAGTAAGTTTAATTTGGATTATTCTGGGAATGAAAGGATGTTTTATTGATAGAAAATATTACAATATAAAAGAATATATAAGTCCAATTTAAAAACACTCTCTCGCTATATACAGGGTGTCCCCCAGAAAGGTATACAAACTTTGCATACCATTATTAATTCCAATGGGTTAAATCTGAAAATAAAGAAACATCAATTGACCTATCAGCTCTTAAAGTGTATATACATTTTCTTGAGACACCCTGTATATGTCAAAATACAGACAGTGAAATTCCACAACCCTTCCTGCGAAAAGTCAGAAAATCACAAAGAGAAGTATACTGTCTGAACGTACTGTAGGGCATTTATCCTACATCCATTGCCAAAATCATAATTATAATGAAAGCCAAGAGGCATTCTCAATAGTATGAGAAAAATGACAAGGATATGTGCTGTCCCAGTGTGATGTTTGCTCTCCGTTAAGATCCTGGTGGGGAACAGATGACACACTCAAGCTGGGTAAGAGGGTTAGAGAAACACCAAAGGATTCTGCACCATCCTAGATTAACAATAGCAGGGAATCATGATTGCTGACAAGGCCGAGGGGCAAGTGGAGGGACCCATTACCAGAACCTGGAATGGGGAGCTATGTGGAGAGGACTCTTGATAAGTTTCAACTCAGACAACTAAGCAGGGCAGGAGTTGTGGAAATATATACATTCCCTTCACTTTCCTTCCTCTGATTTCCTGCCTCATTGGATGACTCTAACTGGGAGCCAGAAGGCAAGGAGGCCCTACTGAGGCGAGCCTTAAAGACCTGTCTCCCCCGGCACAGAGCAGGGTGGGGGCTCGAGAGGGGCCAAGGAGAGATAGATATTCAGCACACCCAGCCTGCCCATCACAGTAAGGGGTGCATCCAGATACAAATAAAAAATCTGGATACAGAACCTGAGGTTTAATTTCCATATTAACTACATCTTCCTAATCTTGAAAATACCTTTCAGATGATTCCAAGGGAAAAAGGATTCCAATCTCAGTGTCAGCAAGCATTATAAAATGCCTAACTGCATTCAACACCCAAATCATAAAATAAATTGGAATAAACCTTAAAAATGTATAGGCACTATGTAAGGAAAACATTTTCTGAAGGAATATAAAATATTGCTTGAATAAATTGTCAGGGCAGACATGCTGAGGGTGAGGGCAGGACTTGGGGGATGAGGGGACAATGGGGGGATAAAAACACATTTGTAATACCTTAATCAATACAAATTTTAAAAAAAAGAGTATTGTAAAAATATGTCGTTTGTTCCCAAATCAATTCTAAAATTAACCTAGTCTCAAATTCTTCATAGGATTTTTTTCACATTTAAATTTCATGTAAGGCTGCTTTAAAAGAAAACAGGCCAAAACAAAAAGCTAAGATTGGTTTCTAAAAATTATTGAAGAGGGTACTTACCCATTCAGTTGGTGCAAACTTCATGAGGTGCAGCCTAGTAATAGGGATAGAAACCTTAAATATGTTCATACCCATTGACCCAGTAACTCAATGCTTAGCAATTTATCCTTAGAAGGTAATTAGAGTGCACAGTGATCTATCTAGACAATTAACATTTAATAATATGGAATTTGTTAAGCTATGGAAAAGTCAGGTATTAAGATACCATGTAGATTCTAAGTACATTTGTTTAAAAATATTGAATAGAATAAAAATACTAAAGTAGAATTTTAAAATGTATGGAGGTTTAAAATATTTATGTGGAGTATTTTAATAATCTATTAATAGTAACAGAATATTATATAGTAATAGAATAGTGTTATATAATATTAATATTTAATTGTCTATAAGGAATATACATATGTATATATAAACTATCTGACTTTCTTCTAAAATTGTCTCTTTTCTTAAGTATGCACAGGGAAATGAAGGGGGGATACACCAAAATGTTAACATATGGTTCTCTCTGGTGGTTAGTTTTGAATGCTATTACATTTAAATTTTCTTCTTCATATGTCTCTGTATTTCTCAGATTTTCTTTTTTTAAAATATATTTTATTGATTTTTTTTGCAGAGAGTAAGGGAGAGAGATAGAGAGTTAGAAACATCGATGAAAGAGAAACATTGATCAGCTGCCTCTCCTGCACACTCCCTACTGGGGGTGTGCCCGAAAACAAGGTACATGCCCTTGACCGGAATCGAACCTGGGACCCTTCATTCTGCAGGCCGACGCTCTATCTACTGAGCCAAGCCAGTCAAGGTATCTCAGATTTTCTATTGTAAAGAATTACTTATATAATGTGAAGAATGTGTGTGTGATTTTAAAATATTTAATTTTTAAAGATTAAGTTAAATTGCTATAATTAAAGCTCATTCAGGTTAAAGCATAGTGTAATTGTATCCTGCTGATATCAAATACATATATTTTTAGAGAAGCAGGGAAACAACATAGATCCTAAAGTAAAGAAAGAATTTATGTTAGTGGAGGAAAATTATGCAGATGACAGAATTTCAGCATTTTTCTAAATTAGGTCAGTTCTGTTGACTATCACCTAATGGCAGAGCAGAGTTATTTTAGCAAACAATCTTTTGGAAATGTGGAGTTACAATTCCCTCTAATACTTTTAAAAATAATTAATAGCCCTGGCTGGTTTGGCCCTGGCCTGGACCATGCACTCGGCCTTTAGTATTTTCATAAAGTATGTATTTAAGAACACGTACATTGAATTTAACAAATGAAACAATGAAGCAAAATACATAAGTATAAGGAAATATTGCAAATGAATTAGAAAATTATAGATTGTTAAATAATGGTGAATGATCTACTTTCAAACAAATAATGCTAGATAATCACCAAACTTGATTTCAGATGCATTAGAATTATATAGCTAACATATAAAGTCAAAACCAGAAGAAACGATGTAAACATATAATCTTTAAAAAATGGAAGCATTTCTTATAAAAGAAATAGAAAGTCATGAAGGAAACTATAATTAAATTGTATTTTTAAAACTTGGTCTTTTTTAAACCAGAGATGAAATCTCAAATTTAAACAAGAATTCCATTTATAACAAATCTAATAGATAATGATCCACTATCCTTTATGTATGAAGAATTTCTTCAAAATTGTAAGAACCCTAATAATCAAATAGAAACATGGGGGGGAAAGTATAAAATAACACACCTCATTAATAGTCAAAATGCAGCCCCAGCTGGTTTGGCTCAGTGGACAGAGCGGTGGCCCATGGATTGAAGAGTCCCCGGTTCCATTCCGGTTAAAGGACATGAACCTCAGTTTCAGGCTCTATCCCCAGCTCTGGTTGGGGCTTGTGTGGGAAGCAACCAATCAATGTATCTCCCTCACATCAATGTTTCTCTCTGTCTCTCCCCTCCCTTCCACTTTCTAAAAACCAATAGAAAAATATCCTCGGGTGAGGATTAATAACAACAATAAAAAATTAAATAATCAAAATGCAAATTTAGATAAACATAGGGCACATTTTTCTCATCAAATAGTCAAAGTTAAAAGTATATATTAAATCTATTGTAGCAGATACTAATTTCAAGAGAAAGTATAAATTGCAACTATATTTCTGCAAAGAAATTTAGCAATATATATATAAACATTTTAAGAAAGTTCACTTGAATTCTTTCTTGGGTATTAACCATAGGGAATTACTTAAAAAGCATAATGTTTACCCACCTTTACTTATCAGATTAAAAATGAGAAACAATGCATAATATACACAATAGTGTAATGGCTAAATAAATTTTGATATTTTCACATGAAGGATACTTATCCTATATAATAAAAGCCTTAATATGCTAAGTGTCCAGTCGACTGGTTGGCCATTCAACCAATCAAAGCATAATATGCTAATGATATGCTAACGTGGCTCAACTGCTCACTATGATGTGCACTGACCACCAGGGGGCAGATGCTCCGACCGGCAGGTTAACTTACTGCTGGTGTTCGGCTGATCTGGACTAAGCGAGATGGGCCAGACACACCCTCCTGCAGTCCCTCCCTGGCTGGCCAACCTCCCATGTCTCTCCCCAGCCCCAATTGTGCACTGGTGGGGTCCTTCGGCCTGGACTGCACCCTCTCGCAATCCGACACCCCTCAGGGGATGTTGGAGAGCCGGGTTCGGCCTGATCCTGCAGGCCAGGTTGAGGGACCCCCACTGGTGCACGAAGTCTAGTATAGACATATAATTGGGCCTCTAGTATAGACATATAATTGGGATTCCAAGAAATTTTGATGAGAACAGCCTTAATATGATACTAAGTTAGAATGCAGGCTATAGCACAGGTGACCCCTTTTGTATACATATGTATGCTCATGTGACTGAAAAAATTGAAGCTACTAGTCCTTGAGCACGTATTAGATTCCAGGCACTGTTCTAAGTGTTTGACAAGATCTGCCAATTATCAGTTTACTGTCTCTCAGCTCCAACTTCACCCTTTTTGTCTGCTCTAAGAAAATGGAACTAGGCCCTTTAAGTATCTTTCTTTTACCAGCTGGAGCACTGTTAAACTTTGTCCGTAGAGGCTGCTGGAGAGACACTGCAGGAGGAGAGGGTTTTACTCCCTGTTTTCCAGCTTTCCCCAGCACTAGTTCCTGCAATGCATGGTGACCAGTTGCTTCCCTTGGCACCTGTCCTTCCCCCACAGGCAGATTTGCAGCAAAGGCTCCAATGAGACAATTCCCTATGAAAATCACTTATGATCATAGGGCATCTTGGTTTTTCATTCTTTTATTTTTTAATTTATCTTTATTGTTAAAAATATTACAGATGTCTCTTTTGTTCTTTTTTCCCTCCACCCCATACCTACCTCTCCCAGGCATTCCCCACACTATTGTCTGTGTCCATGGGTTATGCATATATGCATGTAAGTTCCCTGGTTAATCTCTCTCCACCCCCCACCCCCACCTTCCCTTTGAAATTAGTCAGTCTGTTCCATGTTTCTATGTCTCTGGATCTATTTTGTTTATCAGTTTATTTTGTTCATCAGATTCCACATATGAGTGAGATCATGTGATACATGTCTTTCTCTGACTGGCTGATTTCGCTCAGCATAATACTCTCCGGGTCCTTTCTTATTAATATTCCCCTGGTAGCCTAGAGGGCAGTTTCCTGGCAAGTTCTGCCAATGTGTCCACGTGTCACCATAGCAAATCCTCTTCCATTCGGTGCGCCACAACCTGGCTCTTTTTAATAAAGTTTGGATGAAGAGAAAGGAAGGAGGCTCTAATGAGAATTATGTCATCGAGTGCCCATAAGAACTCTAGGTAATCGACTATCATCTCTGTGTTATCAGTGAGAAAACTGAGGCATCGTATAAGATCATACAGATAAAAATCGATGAAAGCATAATTTAATCCAAGCACTTTGGTTCCAAAGCATCTACTGGCAACCACGATGCTATACTGACGTCTGAAATATTGAGGGTTTTCACACAGAAACAAAGAAGATATGGGAAGGAAAAGCAGGTACATGTAAATGGCAACTATCTCAAAGTGGTGACCATTACAAGTGTCTTATTTTACTCTGTGTGCTTTCCAAATTTCCTTCAACATGCAAATATTAATTTTATCATCAGAACCACATATTTAGGTTAAGAATGAAATTCTGAGGGATCCCTCTCTGGAACAAAGATATTTCAGTCTTTACATGAAGCCATACCACCAATACAAAAAGTACAAATTCTGAAAGTATTCTGACAACCAAACCCACTCTTATTTCTACAGCCTGCACCCTTTCCTGATGTACAGGTGAAATCAGTATCACTAAAAACACAGTTTCAAGCTTCCATGAGATCCATGCTTACAGTCCATGCAGCACCAAGGCAAGAATAACTATAGCTAAGTTTTAATTTCATAACTACAATTCCACACAACTAAAAAAAAATTCATTATGGTTATGCCTGGCCTGGCTCCAGTATGTATCATTCCCTATACTATACAGTTAATATTATTAACAGTGCAGAGCACGTTTATAATAAGTTTTCAGGAAACTAAACTATGAACATTATTTCCCAATTTCACATTATGTACAGTGATCCATCATTTCTCAAGGAAACTTATTTTTAACAAAAAAAAATTATTTGTCCTGAATTCTTTATATCACATGTGATAACTTACTTTCTACTTTTCCATTGACTATATTACAATCTGTGACATTTCCTCCTTCTTTTTACTGAAATACAATTTCCTTATGGGAGTGCCTGCCAGTCTGGGAGAATCAATCTTCTGATATGCCTGATATTCTTACCCTGAAATGATTCAGTGTCAACAGAGAAGTGATTATTTTTTACTTATAAGAAAAAATGGAATCTATACTTTGCCTGTATGCTCCTACATACATTCTGGCAACATAGCTGGAATCATTATCCCTATGTCAAAAAAAATATATAAGCAGACGTTTTAAAGAAATTTGCAATTACTTAAGAGAACTTCAGGTCATAGCTCATTGTCATAAAACAGTGGGGATTATTAAAGTTGTATATTAGGTATGTAAACACTGAGATTTTAGCTTTTTTCTACTCATATTTAGAATATTGTTTTCAACTGTCCCATAGATTATGAAGTTTATTAGAATCTCATATGATCATAGGGGATTTTAATTATTCATTTTTATTAATTTTTTATTTGTACTTTCATCATACATTCAATTATTCAATCAACAAATACTTATTGAGTCATAAATAATGACTGTAGAAGAGAAATACATATTCACTTACTAGATAGCTAATACAAACATAATTTGTACGTAACAAATATGAAGACAACATAATAGAATGTTTATAGTACTATCTTCAACCTCCATGCTAAAAATCTGCTCAAATCACTTAGTCATCTGGGGCTGAAAGGATTAGCTTATTTCTTGCTCTATCTGTATTTATTTTCTTTTCCCATTGTTCAGGTTCTGCTTGTGCATTCCTCATTGCTCTTCTCTTTCACAACCTAAACCAGGAAGGATTTCATATGTAATGACCTTACTACTATTTGCAGGAAATTCTTATTCATTGCATTTGCAATTTATTTTATTTTTTAGAAGAAAAACTTTATTTCCAATAGATTTGGTGGTATGCGTGCTACAGCAAAAGCTGGTTGTTGTAAATAGTTTCATTTCAAACCTGCATTAATATATAAATTTGGCATTATTGGGGAATGATTCATTTCTGGTAGATTCAATCTAACACTATGCCAATTCTTTTCACTTATTGTAGACTCTACTTTAGTACTAGAGGTTAAATTTTCATCACCAAAAAAAAAAAAAAATGAGAATAACAGCTATTACAAAGGCAATGAGCTGTGAAATTCATTCCTCGGGGTTGCTTTGAAAACATAGGGATAGGTTGTTAAGAGAAAATCTGGCTTTATCCCAATGTACTATTTAACTGGAATCCTTCAGTCATCATCTATTGTTGCCTTGATTGTTTCTCCTCTTTTTATTTGACCTCAACCGATTAAACACCAGTGTTTCTCAATTCTTCCACTAAGGGCGATTTCATTTCCTACTTCTGTGCACACAGGGTTAGTCAAAATGAGTTTGCCCAAATCGGCCTTGACTGCACGGCCGCTTCCTCCACTCGACAGGGATCCCATGTTCACTTCACTCTTAGACAACTTTTGCACCTTTGCTGCTTTCTTGTCTCCTGCAGTGTATGCATCTAGAAGCCTTTCAAGCAGGAAATAGGAGATTTCCAACTCTGTGAAGATCTCAGGTAAATCTCCAACTGCACCAAGTACCTGCCCCATCATTCTAGCAGCCCGGCACAAAGTAGGGTCAATTTTTGTTCCAACTCCCATAAGACCTGGGAGCAGCATACTGAAGATCATTATACTCAGTAAACAGTGAAACAATTCTTTTTTTTAAGAAAAAAATTTTGTAATCCTCACTCAAGGATATGTTTCTTTTATTGATATTTTTAAGGAGTAGGGGATGGAGAGAAATATCGATGTGAGAGAGAAACATAGATCAGTTACACCATGACCGGGGATCAAACTCACCACCTAAGTATGTGCCCTGCCTGGGAATCGAACCCATTACTTTTAGTGTACTGAACAACACTCCAACCAACTGAGGCACCGGCCAGGGCAACAGTGAAACAACTTTGTAAAAGATTGAGTTTTCCCTCACTATCTTTGGAAACAAAACCAGGTCTAACTTCTATCTTCTGGCCCACCTTATTACTCCTTTTAGAATACTACACTGGCTATAACCCCTTAACGTCATCGACTTCACAGCCAGCTTTGTTGACATCAATGCAATTACTTATTTTTAATGTATTTTTCAATCACATTACTACAGAGGTTTTGCTTCCTGTGATATGTTTTGTAAATGACTCTACTAGATTCTTGTTACCAATAAAGGCTTTGTTTTTTCATCCTTGAAGTTGTCTCTATTATAGGTGTCTGTATATCTTGCTTTGCCTTCTTGATTGTTCCTTCTTCTAAGGATCTGAGTGTCATATTAGAAGAGTAACTTCTAGATTGGTCCTCCGTAGGAAGGGATTTCTCAAATTCAGAAACCTGAGTGTCATGATACTTTCTGGGGTAAAGGTGGCCCCAATTGCATCTTCAGGCAGGCCTCCTGGAACATTCCCTCTGGGGAGCCCTGGATAGTCAGAGTAAAAGCCCAGCTGCCCTGAGATCATCATCCTGGCTGGTGATTCCACAGGTAGATGCTCCGGTCAATAGTCCCAGCCACGCTCAGCCTTCCAGTCATCCCTGCCAAGGTGCCAGGGCTTCATTTGAAGCCACCTTGGATCCTCCAGACCAGCTTACTCCTTGGCTGGACTATACCGTGTGACTTCCATTCCTGCCATGTGGGACAGAATAATCACCCGGACCAGCTTACTCATTGGCTGAACTGTACCGTGTGACTTCTGTTCATGCCACGTGGAACAGAATAATCACCCAGACCAGCTTGAATTCCTTACCTGCAAAATCACGAGATGTTAGAAAATGGTTGTTCTTTCGGCACATATGTTTTTGGATAGTTTGTTAGGCAGTAATTGGTAACTTGAACTTTCTTCCCTGACTGCAGCAGTTTGGTAGTTTTATTCTTTAAACATTTCATACCCATTTTCATGTCAGCAACACTAATATGGTAGAGATTATAAAATAGTATGCTTTTGCCCAGCCAGTGTGACTCAGTGGTTGAAGGTCAACCTTTGAACCAGGAGGTCATGGTTTGACTCCAGATCAGGGTACATGCCTGGGTTGTGGGCTCAATCCTCAGTGGGGGGCATGCAGGAGACAGCCAGTCAATGATTTTCTCTCATCATTGATGTTTCTGTCTCTCTCTTCCACTCCTTTCCTCTCTGAAATCAATAAATATATATATTTAGAAATAATTATGTTTTCTACAGAATAAATTGGTATGCAGAATCATTTATTCATCAGGTGAAATAGGATTTAAAATGTCCAGTTGGCCATTTAATTAAGTGAATTCACAGGTTCAGTTCAACTAGAAAAATATTTCCTGGCAGAAGAAACAGATTCTTCATAGAATGGAGTATGAAGGTGCTACCCTTGCTCAGCATTATTTATAAAGAATAAAAGGCTAAAACTTTTCTTCAGGGTTAGGGCAGGGGAGGTGAAGGAACATTAGGGAGGCAGAAAAGTTCAAAGTACATTAGGCAATTTATGAGTTTATCAGATAACAAAATTCCTGATTTTTTTCAAGTCCTTTGTTTTTTGTGTGTTTTTCCCTAAGTAAGCAATGTGCTTCTTGCCACTGCCATCATCACTATTTCATACTTGCATATGTAAGATACAATCTTGCCTCCCAAACTGGAGATAAGAAGAAATGTGAAGAGCTCTACTAGATCGTGAGCTATCATTTCTATCTGAATTTGAAAGATGAGAATCCTTATCAAAGAACACAGCTCACAAAGATCTTTGTTCTTCAAAGTAATGATGCCCAAACCAGGCTATGCATCAGAATCGCTTAGAAAGTTTTTCAAAATACTTTTTTCCAAAAATTATGATGTGGGATCTGTGAATATGTATATCTGTATTGGACAAGACTCTTTACATGTTAAAAAAAAGTATTTTTTTTTTAATTAACAAAGTGACAAGCAAAAGAGAGAGTTTTTTTAATTTACATTACTGAATAGTCTACTCTGTTAGATGTTTCTATTGGGGTATAGTTGCTACTTCTAAATAACCTGAGTAGTTTCAATTCTTTGTTTTTCAATTACTACTGATTTCCCACAGTGGAAGATGAGAGTATTACCAATCTGTCCCTTTAATGCTTCCTAATACCTCTCCTATACTTTCAAAGTCAAAATTCAGGATTATAAATTCTACAGCTATGTAGATACTTATATATGAGCCATGTAAGTACATTTTAAAATTTACAGACAGTCCTCGGGTTACACCGAGTCCGACGTTCATCATTTCATGGTTACATCGCCATCTCTGATTTATTTATAAAAAAAAAAAGTTCTGTCATTTTGATATATGTACATATGAGCTTTGTGGGGTTTTTTATTATTTATTTACCACAAGTGAAGGTCAGGAATTGTTATCTTTCTTTTAAATGTTTTTTTACTGTTTCACTTCATTACTGCTGTGTATGTGCTCCATGTGAGTGACGTAGGTGCTTATGTAGGTGGGTTCCGACTTATGGCAAAAATCGCATTACATTGCGGCGTAGGAACAGATCTCCGACGTAACCCCGGGACCTACTGTGTATGTAAACTCTCACTGCCTCTTAGAAGTATTAATCTTCTCTCAGTTTGTTCAAATACATTGTCTTGAATGAATTTCATCTTTTTTCATCTGGGCTGTTTGTGCTCTAAGGGATTTCCTTGGCCTCTCTCTTCTAATCAATTTCTTGCTTTCTGGCTTCCATATCTTGCTCTTTCTTGATTTACTCCCTTATTTTTGTAAATGGAAGATAATATTTTGAGACACAGTACAGTTGAAAAGTATTATTAGATACCCTTAGTTGTGGTAGCTAACTGAATTTAGGATTATAAATTGGAAATCTTCTCTTGAAGTTTGAAGGCAAATTGCCTTTGTCTTCTAGCTCCCACAAGAGCTATTGCTCAAGTTCAGTGCCATTGTGATCCTTGATCTTTTATAGGAAACATGCTTTTCTCTTTAGAACCTTGTAGGCTCTTATCTTTTCTCCCAAATATATGAAATTTCAAAATTATGTGCCTTAGTTGGTTTAGATCTATTTTGATCCATTTTGCTGTCAGGGGACTTTATAATCTGAAAACTCATTACCTTTAGTTCTGGGAAATTTTCTTGAATTATTTGTTTGGTGATCCCCTCCCTCTGTTGCTTTTGTTTTCTATCTCTGCATCGCTGATAGATAAAAATTTGGACTTCCCAGACTGATCCTCTGATTTTCTTATCTTTTCTCTATTATTTCCACTCTTTTTTTATTGTTGACAATATTACAGATGCCCCCCCAATTTTCCACTTTCTGTCTTGTGCCTTATCTCCTGGCAGATTTCAACTTAATCCAAAATTTCCAATGCAGTTTTTCATTTATACCATTGTTTTTAAATTCCAAGACTCTTTTTTTATTTTCCTTTTATTAAAATGTTATTTTTTATGAATGAAATATTTTCTTTTTTTGTCTGAACTTTTAAGGGGTAGGGGGCTTTTTTGTTCTGTTTGTATTTTAAATTTCCCTCTCCCTACATGGTTTCTACAAAGTTATCCTGTGTGTTTAGGTTTCTCACTTTCATGTTTGAAGCTTTCCTCAAACTCCTGATGTTCTTTAAGTCTCCAGTGGTAGGTATTATCACCAATCACCAAAATCTTGTTTTCCCTCTCCATTGAAGTGCAGTAGATGGCCTCCAGTGACAGCTGCGTACATCACTCCATCCCTGTCTACTTCCCCTCCCTTAAATATGGATTAGCAGAGTGCAGCAGAAGTTGTACCAATCACAGGCATAGGCCTTAAGAAGCCTGACAACTTCCATTTTAATTCTTTTGTGTTGTTCTCACCACCATACAAGGAAGCACACCAGGACTACTGAATAATGGATTAGCCCATGAAGGAGAAACAAGATACTCTGATCAACAGCTGACATCAACTGTCATTTTGGGAAAGAGATGATATCTTGGCAGTTTCAGCCTCTGCTGAGTTCTTGGTTGAATGCAGCAGCCACCTCAGTGATTCTGGCTGACACCACAGAGAGCCGAAGAATCACCATGTCGAGCTTAGCCCATCTTTAGAATCATGAAAAGGAATACTTCAATACATACTGTATTAATCACTAAGCTTGGGGGTAATAGATAACGGACAGAGGGGATATTATATAGTCCCACTTTATGACATTAGGCTTAGCCTTATGGCATGCTTTATGACATGTTCGCAGAAGTGATGTCTGTCACATCTGAGCTTTAAAAGTTGGTACATGTTTTGCCATGCTCCTTCCTTTCTGCAAAAGCCAGTGATAGAGGCTGTTCTCCAGAAGCCTAGATCTGCAATTGAAGCTGACTTTGAGCAGAACACGGCATTTCTATATGCCACTGAGATTGGGAGGTCGTTTGTTATTCCAGCACAACCTGCAAGGTAATCTCCCTTTCAGAGTCTATTTCCTGGGGAAACTAACTTACAATAGTTTTAAAATCTCTTACAATTGAAAAATATTTTAGGGAGGACCTAATATCAATATCTTTAGGAATTTATCTTGGATGGGTTGGATTCCTCAATAAAGAATTTTCTAATGTCATGCTCAAGAGTATAGGTCAGGTTGTTAGAGCTCTGGGAGCAGAACTGAGGAGAAGACTGTTGGATATTGACAATAACTTTCTCAGCCTTCCCTTTAGTATCCCTATTTTCAGCCCAGTATCCTGGCCCTCAACTGTGCCCAATATTCTCCAGGCCAAAGACCTTTGGTTTTACTGTCCACAAAGAATAAACTGTCTTCTGCTGTGATGGGGAAGAGGCAACAAACTAGTTATATGGAATGAGTAAGAGCAGTGGTTCTCAACCTTCCTAATGCTGTGACCCTTTAATACAGTTCCTCATGTTGTGGTGACCCCCAACAATAACATTATTTTCGTTGCTACATCATAACTATAATTTTGCTACTATTATTATTCATAATGTAAATATCTGATATGCAGGATGTATTTTCATTGTTACAAATTAAAGCATAGTGATTAATCACAAAAACAATATGTAATTATGTATGTGTTTTCCGATGGTCTTAGGTGACCCCTGTGAAAGGGTTGTTTGACCCCCCCCCCCCCGAAAGGGGTCGCGACCCACAGGTTGAGAACCACTGAGTTAGAGGATCTGGGAGCCTATTTCTACTTAAAGGTACTATTAGTCACTACAATTTTTTCACTGTTCCTAAGTCTACAATGCAAATCAAGTAGTTTTTCAGCTTTCCACCTCTTTCCAACTTCCAGATTTTTGTTCTTGTGATCTCTTGTCTTTGTGTATTCATGACTTCCAAAGATGGTGACGAACACCCCCTCCCATAACATCTGACCTTATGCCATGTGTCTGCCACTCTTCACCAGTGCCTATGCTGTACCAATTGTTAAACATTTTGAATAGACACCGGCTCAATCTATTCAACCTCAATCAGTTGCTGATTCTGGACCATGGTGCTATGTAATTTTCCTTTACTGGAAGGAAATGGAGCCATTTGGAATGGTTCACAAAGGCATCCTTTCTGGTGGCTGCTCAGATAAGAAATAGCACTATTGCTACTTGCTGGGGACCAATTCCAGCATGTCATAATTTCAAGAGTTTCATCAAAAGGTTGATGAGACTTGGGGACTCAACAGGGTTGAGTCACACATGTAGTCACCTGTTGGGAATGGCTAAAGGCATTTCCCCAAACCTGAATAGGATACATTAAATTGATTGTGGCTGCCAGACAGCTAAAGGGCATCTTAATCTACATGTTATTGCCTCCTACTGGCCAAAAACCTGAACAGCTGTAGGCTAAATCCCCCGTTCTGACAATGGACTCTGTACCAAACCCTGACACTTTGAAGTGTATATCTCTGCCTCGCCTCAGGAAAAATTGTGTTAATAGAAAGCATGGGGTCCTGGGGATGGAGAGAACCTAAGGCCTTAGACTTAAAACCTTAGATCTTAGCTCCTTTAGCTAAGCTCCTCTGACCCCCAATGCCTTTCAAAATTATATTTCGTCTCCGGACTCTATTGGTCTCTGGATTCCTATGTCATCTATGCACAACCCCTTCTCCAGATTCCTGAACCCTCCTAGATGCTGGGACAAGAACCCCGGCAGCTTCTGAAGGATTTTACTAGACCAGCTTTTAGAAACACCACTGTGATTCTGAAAAACTTCTATTAACCAAAAGATACCTTGGTGCTTTCAACTCAAGACTAGCTAGTATATTGTGTAACTGCTTTTCACTTCTGATCATTGCATATTAGATCTGAATTCAAAGGATATAGATGCATGACTGAAAATAAAATGGAACCATATCATACTCTACATCAGATAGTAGGCATATAAAAAATATTTTGTGTTTGTTTAGCCCCCAATTTATTGTACCAGAAGTTTTGCCGTGTTTACTATGGTAAAGCTGGAGCAGTTGTTGTAAGATTATCTTAGCTCAGTAGTAAAAGTATTTTAATGTGTTGTAATTGCAAAGTCCTCTTAGGAATTGTTTTAAAAAAATCTCAAAAATGATAACATTGTAATCCCCAGTTCTACATTAAGGACCATATTCTTCCCAAGATACTAATGCATAAAGTAGAAGAGCAATAATAGGTACTTGAAAATGTGTACTCAGGGAAGAATAGAACCTTTTAAAATTACTTACAAATGGAAATCCATGCACAAGGATTGCCAAAATACATTTCATCACAACGAAAACTAATTTTCTATTTTTGCAAATATAATTACACTAATGTCAAATGAATTCCAAGTGGTAAACTTAAGATAAACTTTCCTAATTTCACATTCACATAATACCATGGATGGTGCTTCATGAACTATTTCTTTAACTCAGTAGTTTTCAAACTTTCTGATAGAGGTGGAGCCTGTCTTCAAATAAAACCTTAGCCAAAAGACTAATTGATACAAAACCAATAAAAAAATAAGCTTTCCCTAGTTGAAGTGATGAGGGAAGGGCCCAGAGTCCTACACAACAAATTCTCTGACTCCTAATTCTGCTAATCAGTTTTCTCAGAGAGTTTCATCAAGCACTTCTGAGAAATTACTAACACTTTTGAGATGCTTAATACCACTGATATCTCATTTATTAGGTGTTTATAATATACTAGAGGCCCGGTGCACAAAAATTTGTGCACTGGGGGGGGGGGGGGTTCCTCAGCCTGGCCTGTGCCCTCTCGCAGTCTGGGACCCTCGGGGGATGTTCACCTTATGGCTTAGGCCCCCTCCCCAGAGGATTGGGCCTAAGCTGGCAGTCAGACATCCCTCTGGTAGCCCAGGAGCCCTTGGGGGATGTCCACTTGCCAGCAGGGAGCAGTCCTAAGCTGCAGTCAGACATCCTTAGCGCTGCTGAGGAGGCGGGAGAGGCTCCCGCCACCACCGCTGTGCTGGCAGTCGTCAGCCTGGCTTGTGGCTGAGCAGAGCTCCCACTGTGGGAGCGCACTGACCACCAGGGGGCAGCTCCTGCATTGAGCGTCTGCCCCCTGGTGGTCAGTGTGTGTCATAGTGACCAGTCATTCCCAGTCATTCTGCTGTTTGGGTCAGTTTGCATATTACCCTTTTATTATATAGGATAGAGGCCCTGGTGCATGGGTGGGGGCCGGCTGGTTTGCCCTGAAGGGTGTCCTGGATCAGGGTGGGGGTCCTGCTGGGGTGCCTGGTCAACCTGGGAGAGGGCATTTTCAGGCTGGCCACACCCCCTTCAGGGTGAGGGTCCCCACTGGGATGCCTGGCCAGCCTGGGTGAGGGGCTGATGGCTGTTTGCAGGCTGGTTAAGCCCCCCAGTGGGGACCCTCACCCCATGGGGGTGTGGCCAGCCTGGGTGAGGGGCTGAGGGCTGTTTTCAGGCTGGCCACAGCCCTTTCAGGGTGGGGGGGTCCCACTGGTGTGCCTGACCAGCCTGGGTGAGGGGCTGATGGCTGTTTTCAGGCTGGCCACACCTGCGGGCTGGAAGCAGGTATCTGGGATTTATTTATCTTCTATAATTGAAACTTTGTAGCCTTGAGCGTAACCTCCTGCTCACTCCAGCTCCGTGGCCACTGCCATTTTTGTGATGGAGTGAGGGAGTGAGAGAGTGAGGGAGTGATGGTTAATTTGCATATTACTCTTTTATTAGATAGGATAGGGATGGGCAAATTAGGTTTAAAGTTGTGAGTACACAAAACACAGGATTTATTTTTGTATTATTATTTAATTATTATACTATAATCTATTATTATTATTATGAATCTACTTTTGTCCACCTCTGTATAAAATTATTTAATAATTCTGAAAGAAGGAAAACCCTAAACATTGTAATATAGACAAACAGTTTATTCTCTCACTTAATATAACCATCTAGAGGCAGGGAAGCATACCAAAATAAGTATGAGAATTCCACAAAGTTCAACAGTGACCTAAGCCTCTTCTTTATTCTCTGCCATCCTTGGTATAGGCTACCATCCTCAAGGCAACCACATGGTCCAAGATGGCTGCTACATATCCCTCTGTCTTCCTTTATTCCAACAATAGAAAGGAGGAAGGGAGCCGGGGGGTGGGGGGAGGTGGGGAGAGGGAGTTCACACTGGCCACCTATCACCCTCTAAGAAGTCTTCCCACAAATTCCTCCCAATAATTATAGATCCTTGGCCAGAATGTAGATACCTGGTCACAGTTAGCTGCAATATACTTTCCACATGTCAAGTATGGAGTTTGATTTTACCTAACTTTCACACTATTAAGTCATGCTGCTACTGTTTCATGGATGCTGACCAAAGAAAAGAGATTCCTGGGTCTTGATTAATCATGGTACAGAATATTTGTGTAGATTGCCTTGCCCCTTAAGTTCCATGGACATGATGCTCTGGACTGGATGAAAGCCTGCACATATAATTGGTTGCATTGTAAGAGAAGAGCACTGAGTTTGAGGTAACCCAATATTTTATAGCAAGCGGTTAACAAACCTGCTCTTGATCCTGCTTGATGAAAAAAATAAAAAAATAAAAACCTGACAAATGACCTGGGTGAGGAGCATTCTTGGCAAACCCAGCAAGGACATGTAGGCATGCTTAGGGCCCATGGTAGATTGCCTTTCCCGACATGGATAGTCACCCTGAAAAATTCAGAGTTCTGTCACTAAGGAAGGAGGAATGAATGAAATTGTATGGAAAATGGTAGTATCTGTCACATAAGCTTTCTGTATGTTCTGATACTTCTATTTTATATATTAAATTTAACAAAGCTTTAAATAACCCAGTATATGCTAAAGTGTTAAAATACGTGTGTGATTATAATCTAGCAATATGGTTAGGTTGCAGCTGGAACTTGGATACTTAAAGTAGGTATGTGGAAAATACTTCTTTCCTAAGAGCATTTGTTTGATTCATGAGGTCTATGATTTGGAGCAAGAAGAAGAAAAATTTGTTTACTTTTTTATTTGTGGGAAGGTATTTTTTTAATTATGTGTTTGAGGTGAGCAGAGAATAAATGAGCATCCTTGAGAATTGGGATAGTACCTCTTCATGTACTCAGCCTCACTACATGGTTGAAAATCGCTATTAGAGAGATAAAAATAACCTCAAGGATTTGTGTTCCTCAAAGGTTTTCTTAGACAGTGGTAACCACCATACTTTACATCCTTGTTACACAGAGTGGAATAGTATTGGAACACTCTTGGGAAAGTAGGTGAAACTGCTTATGACTAAGAAAACCGACCCAGGACCTCTTTATGCCCCAACCCTGCCCAGCCACCCAGAGTGCTGAAGCGATAAATCTCTCATCATGTATGCTATAGCTTCAGGTGGGAAGCTCCCTCCTAGGCCACGTGCATTAACAGTACTGGGAAGAGGACCTAGGATGAAGGCCATCTTTCCTTCCCACGCAGTGCAGCCATGCAAGGCACCCTGAGTGTTCAGGTGGCCACAGCAGAGACTATGCCCAGCAGATCAGCATTCCCACAGACAGCGCCATCAGCCTAAGGAGTGCCTAGGAGCACGAAAAGAAGTGCTAAATAAAGACTGTAATGATTCTGTGTCTGTACACAGAAAACTCACCCACAGACTGGCAACAATTCAAAATTATGAGAGGCTTCAGTCCTGCATAGGTAGATGGGTTCTAAGAGGCATTATAGATCTGATACTGCTGATTGTGTGGTAACATGTACTTGAAGACTGGTGACGTGTCAGAAACCTATCACAGATACCTTATTTTGTGTCACTGCAAGAACTGAATCAATAATATTTTACATTACATGTTAGAATTTACATGTGCTTAGGTTTTCATATGTCTGAGAAAACTGTAAGTTCTACTTACTTGCACCAACAGACGTATATATGTATGTACGTTCTAGGGGAAGTATTTTAGACTTCAAACCTAGCTCTTATTTAGACATCTTATTAGGACTTTCTAATGAGAACTGAAGTACCTTGATAATCTGCCAAAACTTGCAAAAGCTTAACTTAGAAGAACCAGAGATTCAAACTCAATTTGCCTTTCACGTGAAATTTCTATAGAAACATTGGCTATGAAACAGATTTAAGATGTTGCAAAATAAAGAGTGTGAGCTTTGTAATTGTCACCTTAGGGCTTTTAATATTAAGTTGATCATTAAGAATGAAATATGGTTATTCTATTCAACAAAGTAACTGTGCTGCAAAGAACAAACTCTGATTTGCAAATTATTAAGTTGCCCATAAATACAACATACTAAGCCCAAAAAATCATCAATGGTAGAGATCAGAAATTATACAAACTCCTCTGAGAAAACATAAAGTTCCACTTTTGCACATTGCAATTATACATTTTCATAAAGAAAATTATCTAGATTGTTCCCATTATTTTAAATCAGTTTCCCAGCATTACTCAATTTAATTGTATGTGAACTAAGAGGAGCAATTCCATTTCTTCAAATAGTTTTAAAAACAACAACAACAACCCTGATGTAGGTAATAATAACTACATGCTAGAGTTGTTGAAGAATTATAAATGTCATCTATGACCTTCTGGCTCTTTATTATCTCAATAAGATTGGTTCAAGTCCCCAATTTCATAATATATGAATGTGCAAGCTCTCTTGAGAATTTCTGCAAATTCCTGAGTGGCATTTGATCCTGTGGTCACCCCTGTCTTCCAATTACTGCTTATACTGTATGTACCTGTGACTCTTCCACATCATGACAGTCCATCTGTGAAAACTGTCCCCTTTCACAGTCTGCACTTAAGCACACACACAGCACACAACATTTGTGGCTGTAGATGCGCTAAAGTTCTGTAGTTAGGTGAGGATGGAGAAGAAGATGTTATCACGTAAGGCAAGAAAGTCAAAAGGAACATTAGCCATCCTTGGAATACCTACAACAGGGAACTTTCTGCTCTTTGCTACTCTACATTTTCCTCCCATTTAATACCATCAGATTGATTCTTTTTTTCCTTCTCTATTCTGATCTCTTCCTTTCACCTCCCTCCCTGAAGTAATGGGAAGGTCTCAGAAAATGAGGTTTTTGTGTCCTCTTGAGAACCTCAGTTGCTATCAGTCATCCTATTCCACACAGGCCTCTCTATGTCCAGGTTCTGGAAACTTCTCCCTTCGCTCTCCTCTTCAGATCTAGGAGTCATGAACGCTCCATCGTTATGAACCCTTGAGTACTACACTCTCCCCCAAGGCATCCCTACTCTTTGCCTACTGTTCATTTGTTAATGCCATCTGTTTCCTGCTGGAACCATGACTGACACATATGTCAAACACATTTCAGTTTCAGGCCTTCCCTTTGGCTGGTCTCTCAGCCTGGATACCCTTATGTTAGTCAGGCCTCTGCTCAATGTTACTTCATCCAAAATGTCTACCAGGCCACACTATCAAAACAGAAAGCTCACGCACCCCTACATTTCCTTTCTTCTTGTTTTTTTCATTGCACTTACTACCACCTGACTTTTTAAAAAATTATTTTCCTTTATCTATTTCCCCACACAACCATCCCAAACACCTCAATTTGCCTGGGATTTCTCCAGTGTTAGAACTGAAATTCATGTCCAGAGGAACCCACCATTCCCATCTATCAGGGACAGTTGCTTATCCTACCTAACAGTAGGATGAAAGCTCTGTGAGAACGAGGCTGATTTTTGTTCCACTGCTGTATGTCTCCTCAGCAATTATAACAGTGCCTAGCACTTGGTAGTAGCAAAATAAATATTTGTTGAATGAATGAATGGGTGTGCAAGATCACCAGAAACGTGTGGTGGGAAGTAATCACCAATAAAGAGCTAAAAAGCCCCTAGAAGCCAGCACAATCCTCATTTTGTACAAAGGGACACATGTTAGTGGGTGAATCAGGGTCCAGGCAGAAAAACAGAACCTATGCCATCTAGTGTAGTAAAAGCAAGTTAGTATGAGAAATGAGCTACAAAGGCATTAGAAAAGCATTAAAACCAAAGAGGGAATGGCGAGACTTCCCATATATTAACTACATCCCTCTGCCTCTAGTGCCTTTAAGATGAAGGGTTAAAGGGTTAAGGCAGGTTAACCAGAGCTCAGGAGCAGTGTGAATGGAGGTCTCTGTATTCATCCAGAGGGAGCAGGAATCTCCAAGGAGACAGGCACTGCTAGAGGCTGCCCAACGCAAAGAGAAAGAGGGCAAAACTGGTTTCTTCCTGTCCTTCCATTGTGGAATTGAGCTGGGCGCCTGACCAAGGATCCTGGAAAATGTTGTTTGCAGAGATTGGTAAGAAATACATCTCTTGTGGTTCCATACAAATGTTAGGATTGTGTGTTCTATTATCATGAAAAATTCCGTTGTAATTTCAATGGGAATTAATTGCACCTAATAGGTGGGTTGCTCTGGATAGTCAGATATTTGAACAATATTAATTCTTCCAATCTATAAGCAAGGAATATCTTCCCATTTATTTTTGTTGTTTTTTTTTTTGTATAAGTCTTTTATCTCCTTGGTTAAATTTACTTCTATATATTTTCTTCTTTTTTTGCAATTGCAAATAGGATTATTTTCTTAATTTCTTTTTCAGATAGTTCATTATTTGTGCATAGAACCACAACTGGTTTTTATATATGGAGTTTTGTATCCTGAAACTTTACTAAATTTATTAGTTCTAACAGATTTTTTTTGTGTGAAGTCTTTAGGGTTTTCTAAATATCATATCTTGTCATCTACAAATAGTGACAGTTTTACTTCTTCCTTTCTGATGTAGATGTCTTTTCTTATTCTTAACTAGTTGCTCTGGCGAAGACTTCCAATACCATTTTGAAAAAAGTGGTGAGATGCCGAACCGGTTTGGCTCAGTGGATAGAGCGTCGGCCTGCGGACTCAAGGGTCCCAGGTTCGATTCCGGTCGGGGGCATGTACCTTGGTTGCGGGCACATCCCTAGTGGGGGGGTGTGCAGGAGGCAGCTGATCGATCTCTCTCATCAATGTTTCTAACTCTCTGTCCCTCTCCCTTCTTCTCTGTAAAAATTCAATAAAATATATTTTAAAAAAAAAAGAAAAAAGTGGTGAGAGCAGGTATCCTTGCCTTGTGTCTGATCTTAGAGGAAAAGCTTTCAGCTTTTCAACATTGAGTATTATGTTAACTATGGGCTTGTCATATATGGCCTTTATTATGTTGAGGTATTTTCCATTTATACCCACTTCAATGAGAGTTTTTATCATAAATAGATATTGAATTTTGTTAATGCTTTTTCTTCATGATCAGTTGAGTTTTATGCTTCATTTTGTTAATGCTGTGTATCACACTGATGACTTATAGATGTCGAACCAGTTTTAAATCCTTGGAATAAATCACACTTGATCAAGGTGTATGATCCTTTTAATGTGTTGTTGAATTTGGTTTGCAAATAGATATATAGATATAGATATAGATATAGATATAGATATAGATATAGATATAGATATAGATATAGATAGATATAGATATAGATATAGATATAGATAGATATAGATATTTTTTAAGCCTCACCCAAGGATATTTTTCCCATTGATTTTCAGACAGAGTGGCAAAGAGGAAGGTGGCGGGGGGCAGGGAGGGAGGGAGAGAAACTTAGACGTGAAAGAGACACATCGATTGGTTGCCTTCTGCATGGGCTGACCAGGGCCTGGGCTCGAACTCAGGATCCTTTGGTCAGCAGGTAATGCTCTAGCCATTGCGTAAAACTGGCGAGGGCTGGTTTGCTAACATTTTGTTGAGGATTTTTTTGCACCTGTGTTCATCAGGGATATTGGTTTGCAATGTTCTTTTCTTGCAGTGTCCTTTTCTGGTTTCGGTATCAGGGCAATGCTGACCTCGTAAAATGAGTTTAGAAATGCTCCCTCCTCCTCCATTTTTTGGAAGAGTTTGAGGAGGATTGGCATTAAGTCTTCTTTACATGGTCAGTAGAATTCACTGGGGAAGCCATCTGGTTCTGGGCTTTTGCTTATTGGGAGTTGTTTTCCTTACTATATTACTGAATCATTATAAAAGGATGTAACTCGGGAACTATTGGGAGGTTTTTTATTATTAATGTAATGTTCCCACTGGTAGTTAATCTGTTCAGAATTTCTATTTCTTCATGACACAATCTTAGTCCATTTCTCTTGAAATAAACCCAAATATAAAAGTGTTTCCTTTGTTTGTGTCATTTTAAGCTAGGGTAACAATTCCATTCACCACACATTCAGGACTAACTGACAGATAAATGCAAAGTGTGGTCACTGGGTGCTATTTGTAGCCATTGGCTTTGTCTCTGACCTACTCTTGCTCTGCTCCAGTTTCTTCACCACTCCAGTTTCTGTACCGATCCTGATACCCAACTATCTTTCCTGTTTGTTACTTTGCTTCTGACTTCGGACTTGCTTTTCCAGGCTTGACTCAGCCACGCCTTCATTTCCTTCCACTTTGATGAGCTGACTGTGCCCTAATCTTGCTGTACTCTACTCAGCACTGGACTTTATGCGCTGTATCGTTTTATATGGAGAGAAGGGAAAGTACGCAAAACCTACTCGAAATATTGCAGTTTCACTTGAAAAAGAACTACAGAATTAAGAAAATATCTGGAAAATTAATTTGTTTAAGCAAAGTCCACAAAGATATAGGCAAGGATGATGATGTTGGAACAGTCTTTTGAAAATAATGTCTAGAAAGTTGGGCAATTTTCATAGACCTATAAAAGGCCAGAACTGTTTTTGTTTTTGTTTTTCTGGGACAGCTCTAAAGGGTCACCTTGGTTCTAGAGCACCCTGTAGGATCTGCCGAGGGCTTTGTCGCAGACCTGTAACATTCAACAACTTCCCTTGCCTAGTTCTTCTTTCGAAACCCTCTTACCTAGATATTGACCCCAAGAGCATTCCCCAATAAACCTCAAACTTCCCAGGGAATCTGAGTGATGAAAAATGTTGATAAAGTAAGTACAACCAAAAAGTCAAGATATGAAGATACCATTATTTCGATAAAGAAATAGCTTATTTCTGTGTGCAGGTTTTGACGAACACTTCCTCTAAAAAAATAATAATACCAAAGCAGAGAATAATAAAAAATTTTACCAAAAAAATATTTTTTACAGAAAGATGGTTGGGAAGAAATAGAGAAGAAGAATTACTTTAAGAGCTAACAAAATTTCAGGAAGAAGACATCTGAAACTGTTCATTGGATCTAATCTAGTGCAAAAGTTGGCTGGGTAAAATGGCCACAGAGCAATTAAATAAATGTAATTTGATGGGTGGGTCAGGGTTAAGAGTTTTCTATGATCACATATTACACTGCTGAGAAGTTGGATATGGAAGAAAAACACCATGCAAGATGTGAAAAGAAGCAAAAAGATATCTAGAGAAACAAACGAATAGTACATCAAGTTGAAGGAATTAAGCAAAAAAAAAAAGAAACTACAGCCTACAGCCAATTTTACTAGTTCTCTCTGTTTTCAATGAGGGGGAAAATTGTTCCAGAATTTAATTCTGGAAGTGGGTACAACCAAAATATATGTATGCACAGAATGGTCCAGACAATATTGAAATACCCCACAAAGGCATGTAGGATGCTGGTGATGGTTGGAGTGGCATTGATGTGGGTCATGGAGTAAGGGAGGCGATGGTGGAAATGGCAGTGGTGGTGTTGGTAGTATAGGAGCTGTAATGGGAAAGTCTTTACAGTCCTCATTGTAAGTAGCATTTATAGGCATTGAGAGATATGTCAGTGGGGACCCTATGAAGCCCTGAAATCAGAGATAATAGGGAATTGGAACTGGGCAGTTTTATAAACTGCATATAGATTCCGAACACATGATAAGGGAAAACCAGACTTTGGGTTAAAACTGTTATGAACATGGCCATAGAGAGGGAATAATATTCCTGGACATTTTTATGTGTATATCACCCCCTCCCCCCGTTTGTAATCAACTCTCTGTAGCATGCTCACTCCTTCCCCTCTTTGCCCCCAAATTCTAAGTTTGGGCCTGGATAAAGGCTTGAAACACGTAGCGCTTGACCTGAAAAAGAAGGGAGAAGGAAGACCTTGTCCTGAACAGATCATTCCATCTGCCTCTTTGGTCTTTAAGATTTGTAAAGTTGATCATTTTCTTCCCCACCTTAAAATTCCTCAGTAGCTCCTTAAAGCCCTTAGAAAAATGTTACCAAGGGTCCTGTAATCACGGATTATAGCAGCAGATCCACACGGCTGTCATCATGCACGTCTGCCTCTCTTTGGAATGTGATTGCCCTGGGAGCAGGCGCTGCCTAGTCTTGTCTCTGTGAGGATCTCATACCAGGTACTTAATTATCATTTATTAAAGAATGAGTGGCAGTCATCCTCTTACCCCTGCTGTGTTTAAGGTTATTGATTACATAGTAAAAGTGAAACAGAGTAGAGCAGTGGTTCTCAACCTTCCTAAAGCCGCGACCCTTTAATACAGTTCCTCATGTTGTGGCGACCCCCAATTTCATTGTTACAAATTGAACATAATTAAAGCATAGTGATTAATCACAAAACAATATGTAATTTTATATGTGTTTTCCGATGGTCTTAGGCGACCCCTGTGAAAGGGTCGTTCGACCCCCGAAGGGGTCGCGACCCACAGGTTGAGAACCGCTGGAGTAGAGGGTGCAAATGTGCCTTAAATAAAATAAGGTACAGGACACTCCTTTTGATTTTAGTCACCTGGTAGCAGACTTTTCTGGGCTCTACATTCCCCTGGTCTTCGGAATGAATACAGAGAAGATCTTCCTCAGTCTTGTTCCTCTTTCTCCTCTCCCACGTTTACCTGATGTGTCTATGTAAAAAAAAATCTTTAGCATTAATTCAGTGAATCTGCATGCTACATATATATAATTATCATATAGCATAAACCTTTTATATATTACTACTTATATATCAAGTTAACCCCTTTTTAAATTTTATACTAAATATACTAAATATTATACCTAATATTATTTGTGTAAGCTCAGTCTTCACATGTCATGTATATGTGATCTAACTGCAACATAAGAGAAAAGAAAAAAGTCTCAAAATGTAATTAATATTAAATATAAACAAGCTCATACTTGTTGAATAAACCATAGCATGTTTTTTTCAATAATTGAGATATTTCATAAAGACCAGGGCATGTATCACTGAGATAAAGAGCCAAAATTCAGAGAATATTATTGAGGCAAAGCCCTCTAAAGTAGAAACTCAAATATTCCCCTGAAATAATGTTACTGATTATGTAAGTTTGCTCTTGTCAAATTTTTTACTGTCCTTTTCAATTCCGCAATCTCATTATTGAACTAAGATTACTAATAATGAACCATGTTCATTCAATTTATATACTTTTAAAATAAAACATGTCTATGTTCACCTCATCCTCTTGCAGCAAAGATAAGACCTTTCAGAGGGTAATTATTCAGTCTATGGATAATTTGAATCTTTCACTTTGCATATATATATTCAATTTCAGCAATCATTATTACAATGGGAAGATTAATAACTAATAATAGGAAGACATAGACTTTAAAAGGTATGGATAATAAAATAATTCAGCACATACTTTTAAAGTGTTTTACTTGCCTATTCTCCTCTTCACTACTCTTTTTCATCCAGTTTCCAGCTTCCTCTAAGTCAGCAGCATTTTGAAAGTCTAACTGATAAAGTAGATCTGAGAATTCACTTAACACCCTATCATGACTTAACTTGCTACGTGACCTCTGGCTGACTGATTATATTTTTAAAGAGAACTTTGGGAAAGAACCACATCTCAAAACCACTACTCTTAAGTATTCACTTCAAAATGATAGATTCCATAAAATCTGCAGTTGTTGCTATGTGTAAGAAAAGATGCAAATAAATTCAGATTCTATGAAAAGAAAATTCTGTTTGGATTATGTTTTGGATTATCTAAACTTCTGGATTTCCATAAGGGAAAGTATATAATTAAGGAATTATTCTATTAGGTAAGAAAAAAATAGTAGTGAGAGGGCACATTTTTTTTTAACTTATTATAATTTGCATTCAGTAATATTTTGTATTAGTTTCAGGTGTACTGTATAAAATGTTCCCTCTCATATTTCAAGCACCCACCTGGCACCATACATAGTTATTATAATCTTATTGACTATATTCCCTATGCTGTACCCTGTGACTATTTTGTAACTGTCAATTTGTTAATCCTGTCACCCTTTTCACCTAGACCCCAAGCCTATTCCCTTCTGGTAACCATCAGTCTGTTCTTGCAACTGAGTCTGTTTCTATTGTGTTTGCTCATTTATTTAATCTTTAAATTCCACATATAAGTGAAGTTATATAGTATTTGTCTTTCTCAGTCTGACTTATTTCGCTTAGCACAATACCCTGTAGGTCCATTCATGCTGTCACAAATGGTAAGATGTCATTCTTTTTTATGGCCAAGTAATATACCATTGTATATATGTACCACAACTCTTTTATCCACCTTCTATTAATGGTACTTGGATTCTTCCATATCTTCACTATTGTAAATAATGTTGCAATGAACATAGGGGTGCATATATTCTTTTGGACTTATTTTCATATGTCTATTGGCCATCTCGATGTCTTCTTTTGACAAATGTCTAATCAGATCATCTGCCCACTTTTTAACTGGATTGTTTGCTTTTTTGTGCTGAATTGTATAAGTTCTTTTTAAAGTTGGGATATTAGCCCTTATTAGATGTATCATTGGCAAATATATGTTCCTATTAATAGGTTGTCTTTTCATTTTGTTGATGTTTTCCTTCGTGCAACAACTTTTTAGTGTGATGTAGTCCCATTTTTTTATTTTTTATTTTTTATTTTTTTACCCCAGGAGATATATATCAGAAAAAATATTGCTGAGAAATATGTCAGAAAGTTTACAGCCTATGGTTTCTTCTAGGAGTTTTATAATTTCTAGTCTTACATTTAAGTCTTTAATCCATTTTGAGTTTATTCTTATATATGGTATAGAGAGTTGGTTTAGTTCCCTTTTTTGCATATTTCTGTCCAATTTTCTCAACACCATTTATTGGTGTTAGGAAAACACCATTTTCTCCAATGTATGTTCTTGCCTTCTTTGTGAAATATTGTTTGAACATTTTAGTGTGGGTTAATTTCTGGGTTCTCTTTAATGTTCCATTGATCTATGAGTCTGTTTTATGCCAGTACCGTGCTGTTTTGATTTGTCTAGCTTTGTAGTATAGTTTGACATCAGGCAGTATGATACCTCAAACTTTGTTCTTCTTTCTTAAGATTGCTGTAGCTATTCAGGTTCTATTGTGGTTTCAGAGAAATTTTGGATTATTCTACTTATGTGAAATACTCATTTGATATTTTGATAGGACTTTTGTTGAATTCATAGGTTGCTTTGGGTAGCATGGACATTTTAATAATGTTAATTCTTCCTATCTATGAGTACAGTATGTACTTCCATTTATTTCTATTTTTTTCAATTTCTTTCTTCAATCTATAATAATAAAAGCATAATATGCAAATTGACCAAACAGCAGATCGACCATTCAGACACCATTCCCTCCTTTTGTGTGGTGATCAATCGTGGAGCCCTGGCCGGGTGGGCAGGGCCTACCTCTTTGGGGCAATCCATCGAGGAGCCCCGGATGGGTGGGATCGATTGCGGAAATCCTGGACTGTGAGAGGGCACAGGCAGGGCTGAGGGTTCCCCTCCCCCAGTGCACAAATTCTGTGCTCCGAGCCTCTAGTATCTTATAATTGTTTAGACCTTTTACCTCATTGGTTAAATGTATTCCTAGGTATTATTTTATGCAATTGTAAATGAGATTGTTTTCTGAGTTTCTCTTTCTGATAGTTTATTATTGGTGCATAAAATGCAACTGATATCTGAATATATTTTATTCTGCTACTTTGCTGAATTCATTGCTCAGTTCTAGTAGTTTATTTTTGGAGTTTTGGTTTTTGTGGGGTTTTTTGGTGGAATCTTTAGTGTTCTCTCTGTATAATATTGTGTCATCTGCAAATAATGAGAGTTTTACTTCTTCCTTTCCAATTTTCATGTCTTTTGATTCTTCTTCTTGTCTGATTGCTGTGGCTAGGTCTTCCAATACTATGTTGAATAAGAGTAGTGAAAGTGCACATCACTGTCTTGTTCTGATCTTAAGGAAAATGTTTTAGTTATAAAGCTATAATAATTATAACATGATATGGACATCAGAGATGTAGGCACTATAATATATGACTTTAATATAAGATAATAGAATCATTAGCAGTGTCAATTTGTTGTCCTAAAGCTTTGGTGAAATCCTACATCTCTGACCTCAGGAATATTTGATTCACATATTCTAAATAGGAGTACTAACCACATCCCCATGGCACGTACTAAGAAACGCAACATTGATCCTGACACCCATCACCTATCATCAACTTCCAGGCTACGATAAAAAAGAAGAGTAGGAATTCAAAGAAGGGCTTTCAGGCTGAGGCTTTCTTGAAAGAAAACTGCACACTTGGTAGAGAGCGTTTCTCCTTCACTCCTCAGAGTGGGCAGAGTCTTGCTCTTCCCCATCTCCCCAGAAAGTGAGGGGAGCTTTTAAGAGAATCACTCACCAAATCTAATTTGTCTGACAGTGGATCAGCATTTCACCTCTCAGGCAGTGTGCTTGCTGAACTGTATGTAAAACCAAGCCCTTGCCTGGTGCCACCATTGAAACAGTGTGGTGAGAAAATCTTACGGAAACTTTACCGGGGTCTTCTGGAGTTTGGGGAGCACAGAGACTACTGTCTGACTCTCCCCTGGAGAAGTTTGAATGTGAAGGCTGTGGTAATGCCTGTGACCACAGACCCCAGACCATTCTGCAGATTTGGGTGGAGCTAAGTTGCTGAGTTTCTCTGTGGTGCCATATAGGCAACTTGGAATGTAGTGAGTCTAGACTATTACCATTTCAAAAGGGATTCCCAAAAGAACTTACTGCCTGGATGAGTGAACCCTGGGAAGAGGTAATGTGGGGAAATCATGAGTTGAAGTGGAATTTAGCAAGATCAGTAGGAATGTATCTCATCCCTATAATGGGCAGATGTCCAAGGAGCCAGCGTGGAGGAGTCTCCAAAGCACTCACTGAATTACCCCATGAGAGAAGGAGTTAGCCTTTGGCTATCTGCCATGGAAAACAGTTTTCAACATCCAGCCAAGTGAAAAGATAATTTTGTTCCTTTTCATCTCCTTCCCAACTTCTTACCCTTAACTTGGATGAGCCAGAAAGAGCAGTGAGTGAATGGAGAGGAGGTATAATAAATCCCACAATATCCAGCTAAACCTGGGAGCAAAGAAGAGCTAATTTAAATTGAATCCTAATTAAATTTTTTAAATTTTGTTTGGATAGGAATTTTTCATACTTGAAAATAAGAGCTATTTGTACTCCAAATTCGCTTTAAAACCATTGGGGGTCATGGTAACTTTAAAATATGTCTGTGCTCTGACCAATGTGGTTCAGTTGGTTGGGCATTGTCCTGTGTACTGAAAGGTTGCCAGTACAATTCCAGGTCAGGGCACATGCCCAGGTTGCAGGCTTGATCCCCAGTAGGTGGTGTGCAGGAGGCAGTTGATGATGTTTCACTCTCACATCCATGTTTCTTTCACTCTCCCTCTTTATCTTTCTCTAAAATAAATAAAATATATCTACAAATTCTTTGATACTCCTTGAGTTAAGAGATAAACTCCTTGTATGTGGCGAGCATTTGTGATTGCCGTGATAAATATAAGTATAGCAAAAGTTGCACAAAGTGACTTCCAAGGCTGAATCAGATAAGGAATGCAGCTGGCCCGCTGTCTCCTCTGGGGCACTTGGTCTGGGAGCCTTTACCTACTGTGTAAGAAGTTCAGCTCTTCTGAGGCTGTCCTGTGCAGAGACCACAGGCAGGAGTCATATTGAGAAACAAAGAGACAGAGAGAGAGGGGCTCATGGACTATATGGCTGCAACTAGGGAGAGGCAAGTGAGGGGATGGTGGCATTCACCTTGGGTGCAAAATTTAAGGTGGGGGGGGCACACAAAAAACACCCAATAATCAAGATAAATAATATTTTAGTGCAATATTTTTAAAAAGATCAAAACAAATATAAATGATGAATAAAGTATTAGCATTGTAAATAAAGGCAGGATCAGTATTCCTGATTGTTCCTTCTGTTTCTAACTCCAGAATGGCTTGGCAAGACACTGTTACTCATCCAATTGACTGGAATGGATGGATACAAGGCAACTTTCTGGGGGGATGGACATATTCGACACCTTGGTTTGTTTGATGTCTACCTGAACATATATAATTGTCAAAAATCATTGAACTGTATCCTTAAGATCCGTACACTTTATAGTTTGTAATTATACAATTCTCTATATGTGTATATGTTTTTAGAACAGGCATGTGATCCAATTCAGTCTAAGGAATATTGGAGGGATGTTGCAAGAGGTTCGGGGGACGGAAATTTACTTTTTAAAGGAGAGCAACTGCGAAGGATGGACTCTGGAGGAGCATTCTGTGTGAATGCCAGAGCTGGGACTCCCGCGGTATCTGTTTGCTGTCCTGAAAAGGAAGTGAATGCATGGAGATGGGCAGAGCTGAGAGATATGGGCAGAGCCGGAGCCCTCACTGAACTATGCATGATCACTGCGTTTACTCTGCGCCTTTTTAGTTACATACACCAGCATCCTTTTTTTTGGTAACTCAATTTGGGTTGATTTTTAATTACAGATTCAGAGAGACACACCGAGAAAGCAATACACAGAATCAGTGAGGCAATAGGAGCTAGGAGTGAGCAGAAGTCATGAGATAAACAAATGGAGTGTAGACAGCACTGCAGGCAGCCCCTCCCACCACCAGGCATGCATTTACAGGGTGAAGGACAGCAAATGAGATAAGACAAGATCTCTGCTCTCCTGGAGCTCACCTTCTAGCGGGGGGTGGGGACAGGAAGAAGGACAGCACTAATTTTAGAAAGTGATGAATACTATAAAGGAAATAATACAAGGTAAGGTGATATGGAGGGGGCTACCGCTTTTGCCGGAGAGCCAGAGAAGAATTCTCTACAGAGGTGACATTTGGGCAGTGACCCGGATGAGGAGACGCTAACCATCTGAAGCTCTGAAGAAAAACTTTCTAGGTAGAGATATAGCAGCACAGTCCTGGAACCAGAGGAAAGTGTGGAAACTCCCTAAAAACTTCACTGTGCATATAAATCATCTGGAGAGCTGTTTACAATGAAGATCCTGATTCAGGAGTCCGGGGTAAAGTCTGAAATTCTGCATTTCTAACAAGCTCCCAGCCAATGCTCATGTGTCTGGTTTGTGCACCATACTTGAGGACAAGGCATTGGAGAATTGCTCCCCAAAGTGTCGTCTCCTGCCTGGCCCACAAAGAAATTAGAAGTTTAAAGATCTTCATAGCCATTTAACATTGATGCAGTATCCACACATGTAATCATCCTTCTAGTAATTCATTTTAAGTTCATTGGTCAGTGATACCTTGAAACTAAAAACTCCTCCACAGTGTGAGAAGCACTGTCCTAGGTCCTAGAGTACTGCAGCTGGAGGGAGCTCACCTACCTACTAAAACTGCAAAGAAGCTGGGAACATTGAAATACCAGGTACAACGGAGAGTGGAAATGAAAAATGTTAGGCACAAAACATGGGGATTGGAACAATTGACATTACCACAGCAACCACTATCACATACACCCATTCAGACAGACATATACATACATACATACACTCACACAAATACACACAGTGCGCGCACGTGCGCACACACACACACACACACACACACACAGAGGGAAAAGGAGGGAGGGAGGGAGAGAGAGAGATTCAAAACTCCTAGAAACCAGGCATCTGTTTCTCAGACAAACACCCAGATACGTCCTCTTTAATTACATCAAATAGAAGTGAGCAAAGCCTTCCTCATTCTGAACTTTAGAGGCTCCTGAGTGCAATGCTGCTCTCTCCACAGTAAAGCACATGAGTCAACAAGCCTTTCAGTGTGGACATTAAGGATCATCAGACTTTCAAGGAAGCAATGCAAACAAACATGGTTAGAGGCAGAAGGAAAGCGAGATAAATAGGACCAGGGCCACACTGAGTCATAATTGTGGTAGAATTACAGACTCCAAGAAAGCCTGGCCTCTAGAGGTGCATCCGCTGGAATGACCTCCCGTTACTCCCTGTGTGCTTGTGATAGAACACATTTCTCTCCGTGTTCCACCTATGGAAACGATTGCTAACTATTCTTTAACAAACTCCCACTAACTGAGGTCATCTCAGTGTGTTCCTTGAAACTTAGAAGCACCTGTCTAGCTAGCTCACTGTGGGTGGCTTAATATGTATATTGTACGAGTTTGGATTATTTTAGTTGCATATAACAGAAAACCCAATTCCAACTAGTTTAAGAACTAAAGGAGATTTATTGGCTCATGGAAATGGAAATAAAAGGGGTGGGGTGGACTTCAGGTAATCTGTGATCCAGTGACACAGAGGTGATCTCAAACACTCAGTTTTTTTCCTCTGTTATTTTTCTCATCTCAAAAGTAGGGGTATTACCAAAAAGATACTATCCAACTGGAGCAAGTTTAAGATATATATATATATATATATATATATATATATATATATATATAGATAGATATATAGATATATAGATATATAGATATATAGATATATAGATATATGGTGGGTATATATAGTGTATATTTGTATATAATATATCTTAATTGATTTCAAAGAGGAAGGGAGAGGGAGAGAGAGGTAGAAACATCAATGATGAGAATCATAGATTGGCAGCTTCCTGCATGCCCCCTACTGGTGATCGAGCCTGCAACCCCGGCATGTGCCCTGACTGGTAATCAAACTGGGACCTCCTGGTTAGATGCTCAACCACAGAGCCACGTCGGCCAGGCTAGAGCAAGTTCTTTCCATGATCATCACTGCTGATTTTTCTTGACTTTTGTTTGGACAACTGACTTATACCTTCATAGCATGAATGACCCCAAAGAAAAATTTTGTAGGAGAGATTCCAAAATGTCATTCTAGCTGGCTTACATGAACTTGAGTCAGGGAGTCTGGAACAGTGTTTGGATGTGTTCCAGCCAAAAGGTAACCTGGTCCCAACGCTCCCTCCCACGATTTCCTCACTGCGCTAGAATTCTCTGTGTACAAAAGCTGAGGAATTTAAGGTCAGATGGTCATGACCTCCCAGTGCCTTATCTTTCTCCCTTAGAGAGATGAGACCCAATCAGACACAAGGAAGGTTTCAGGGCTTCTATTCTTCTATAAACAGTTTGTTATATGAATAGAGACAGATAGCTCTACATGTTCTCAAGTGAGATATAATTTTACATTTTTCTCATGCCTGAGATTTTTTTTAGCCATTCCCTCCTCCTAATAGCTTTCTGTTAGACACATATATTCATTATCCTAACGCTCTCCTCTTTATTCTTCATCTTCTTCTTTTTTTAAATCTTGTCTGTTTTCAGTAGGTAAAAAACAAAGTTAAAGATGGTTTAAAATGGTTCATTTTCCTAACATTGAACAAACTGAAAAAAAAGGAAAGAAAAACATCCTAACTCCTTTCTTTAATTTGATAAAGTAGAGGTCAATTGGATCAAGCAGACAGAATATAAAAATCTTTTTGCAAATTATAATAAAGTAGGCTGCATAGGTGTTGTATATATGCAGTTGATAACAAACATGCCATCTAGCTTGCACTGAAAAGAAGCATTCGTAAGAAGAGTCACGGCTGGTGAAATGTATGGAAATAGACCATTGCCCCATAATTAGAATCCCCCAAAGTCACTTCGTCCTTGGGAAAGGATTTGGCTTGTACTTTGCTGGCCCTGGAGCCCTGCAGTGACATGACCCATGAGGGACAGCCATTGTTAGAGCAGAACAAAGACGGAGTGCTTGTGGGGCAACTAGAAGGGTTCTCTGTATCTTAATGGATCAACATGGAATTCCCAGGATCTGTCTTTCCAGCAGACATTGAAGGTTTGAGTAGACAACTTGGGCCTTTCACCAGTTTCAAAGCTGTAGAGGAGCTACAAATGTAAAGTAATATTATGTACTTGATTTATGTTTGTACTTGTTAAATCATAATAAAAAAAAATTTAAACCAATCCTGGAACTCCCCTCTACTCCCTCCCCTCCTTTCCTTTTTTTTTTCTTACAAAAATGATCTGAGCATTATTCCAATTTAAGAAGGAAAAAAAGAATTTTTGTGGAGGACGCCTCAGTAGAGATAAAGATGGAATGCAGACAACGTTCCTAGTTCCTTCATCTTCAGATCCAGAGGCTATGATTGACACTTAATAGAAAGAATTGTTAATCTCCATAAATGGGGTGAGTGTCAACAGAAAATAGCAGCCCTACTTTATGTGCTTTAGACTTTGGCTTTCTCTATAAAATTTTACTTCTAGGAAATCTCAGACCCTCGGGGTTAGAACAAGCACAGGAGGACAGAGCACTAACTATATGGGTTAACTTCAAAAGGGGGAGCTGCTGTGTGGATGCATCCTCCAGGGCAGGATAATTCTATGGAGGAACTAATGTAAACAGAGTAGTTTATTGTCCTCCAATTTACTACTCTTCAAAGTAGGATTCCCTTTGCTAAAGGAGACCAAAGCAATAATCTCATTTATATACTTGCAGTAAACCAGGGAATTTCCTTCAACTTGCCTCTAATTCACCATTATGAGCACTTCCATTTGTCATTTCCCAAATCTGGTCCTTCTCAAATGCAAAAGAAAGAGGTGCATGAACAGTGATGGCAAACCTATGACACACGTGTCAGAGGTGACACGCGAACTCATTTTTTTGGTTGATTTTTCTTTGTTAAATGGCATTTAAATATATAAAATAAATATCAAAAATATAAGTCTTTGTTTTACTATGGTTGCAAATATCAAAAAATTTCTATATGTGACACAGCACCAGAGTTAAGTTAGGGTTTTTCAAAATGCTGACATGCCGAGCTCAAAAGGTTCGCCATCACTGTGCTAGGAGAACTATAGGGGGACAATTGCTTCACAGCTAGTAAAGGTATTCTCAGGGTCCTCCAAAGGAAAATGACATATATTTCTCGTAGCAGCTAGCACTTCATGCTATTTCCTTTGCATTCGAGAATGACCAGATTTGGAAAATGGACAAATGGAAGCGCTCTGCTATTCAAAGAATAGCAATGCATTGGAATTTCTAAGCATTAAGAGGATCCTCTCCGATGGGATGCCTTGAGATAATGACTGTATGGCGAGGACATGAAAGTTATACATAGACAAATTGTTATTGCAGGCATATATTCATCCCATGCCATTTAAAAACTAACTGGGTGTTAAATTGTGGAGTTTATGGTCTATAGGGGAGAAAGGAGATACTACATAAGTAATTATAACACTAAATATACAATTACAAAGTAGGATGACTACTGTGATGCAAAAGTATAGGCTACAATGAGAGCAAAAGTATAGGATACAATGAGAATGTATCACAATGGGTCTAAGCTAGTGTGTGGGAGACACGGAGTAATGTCCATGGCAGTGCCATTCACTGAGACACTGAACTGTGAAAGATGAGAAGAAACATCTTGGTTCCTGAGATGGTTCCATTTTGGATAATCTATGTTTGAGATAGGCCAACAGGGATGTCAAATAAACACTCGAATATATGGTGAAGTCTTGATTGAAGATAAAATTTTTGGAATCCTTGACCAAGAGATGATAAGCTAGAGGTGAAAATAAAAAAGAGGGTTTATCACATAAGGAATTCCCTAACTTAAAGGTTAAGGAGCCCTGGCTGGCGTGGCTCAGTTGGTGGGAGTTTCGTCCCATGCACCAAAAGGTTGTGGGTTCGATTCCCTGTTGGGTGCATACGGTATGCAACTTATCAATGTTTCTCTCTTACATCAGTGTTTTGTTTTTGTTTTTTCTTCTCTCTCTCTCTCTCTCTCTCTCTCTCTCTCTCTCTCTCTCTCTCCCCCTTCCTCTCTCTCAAAAATCAATTAAAATAAACACACATCCTCAGGTGAGGATTTTAAAAAAAAAGGTAGAGGAGGTTAGTTGGCAAAGAAGACTGAAGAGTGAATGACCTGATGACAGAGGCAGCTCTGCTGTGAAGCTGAGGAAGCTTAAGATTCTGGGTCCTTCTCTGGCCTCAGAGGAGCCCTATGCACATGTTTACATGGTCATATATTTTTGTAACATTTTCAAAAGATCTCTCTCTCTCTGTCTCTCTGTCTCTCTGTCTCTCTCTCTCCCTCCCTCTCTCTCCCTCCCTCCCTCCCTCCCTCCCTCCCTCTCTTTCTCTCTTTCCCTCCCTTCCTTCCCCCTCCCCTCCCTTCCACTTCCCTTCCCTTCCCTTTCCTTTCTCTCAAAGCAAAGCCCCAAATTGTATAAGCCTCAGGTCCCACACATCTGCTCCTGAGTAACAGGAAAGAGCAAAAATAAAAATGTGATTATGTGGAACTGGGGTGGGGGCAGGACTTCTGCGGAGGATGTTCAACTAACCATTATGGCTGCTTCTGAGAAAGATGAGCAGAGAAACATAGCCATTGGATTTAGGTAGTGGGTGTTCATCACTGCAGTGATTTGGGTAGGAAGCCAGATGGAGTTGGTCGATTTCAAGAAACGGAACCATAAAGAAGATGGGAGGAAGGCTGGTAGCAGGAGAGAAGTGAACTGGGGAGGAAGGTTCTCTCTCTCTCTCTCAAAATTTGATCTTAAGTGCTTTGCTATTTGAAGAGGAGGAATCATTTGGAATTTCTAAGCAAAACACAACCCTCTGCAAATGCTTTGAGATAACTCTATGGCAAAAACACAAAAGTTAGGTAGAGGAAAAGTGTCTAACGGCAGGGGGAGCTTGGGAATTCGGATGGAAAGGATAGAGATGTGTTGAAGATACAAGGGGAAAGGTAAGCTCAGGTGAGTTTTCCCTGCATCCTCACTTCACTTTCATTTGCAAAGGACCCAGAGGAGATGAATATCCAGAGACTTGGAAGAAATCTAGTCAGTGTCTTATTTCCTCAGTGGGCAAATCTACACTGATTGTGTTTGTTAAAGCACAAGGGGCTTGGGGTTGATGGCAGTCCCCACTCAGGGTACTGAGCTCACATTACTCAACTCTCAATCATTTGCAGGCAAACAATCTGTTTTGCAGCTTTCAGAAAACATCCAGTCCAAAAATCAGTCTGCCAGCATGGCTCAGGGTTGAGTGTCGACCTATGAACCAGGAGGTCACGGTTTGATTCCTCATCAGGGCACATGCCTGGGTTGCTGGCTCAGTCCCCAGTAGGGGGCTTGCAGAAGGCAGCTGATCAGTGATTCTCTCTCTCTCTCCCTCTCCCTCCTTCTCCAAAATCAATAAAGATATATTAAAAAAAAAAAAGCCCAAATCAGTTTCCCTCCAAAGCCTTGTATATTTTTTTAAACTGTGTTTCCTTTTAAATATTTGGTGAATAGTGGAGAAATGTGAGGCTGGTTTTTTTTGTTTTTGTTTTGTAGACAAAACAACAAATTTACATGTCTGCCAAAGAAAATAGAACTTTTATTCAGGATATTAAAGGGAATTATTTTGTTGTTCGTTTTTTAGAGAGAGAGAGAGGGAGGGAGAGAAATAAAAACATGGATGAGACAGAAACATCATCACATTTTCCATTGATGCCTTTTGCACACTCCCTACTAGGGATCAAGCCCCCAATCCAGGCATGTGCCCTGACAGGGAATGGAATGTGGACCTCTTGGTGCATGGGTTGATGCTTAACCACTGAACCACACCAGATGGACTAAAAGAATATTTAAATATTTTAAATTAGAGGCCCGGTGCATGACATTCGTGCACTGGGGAGGGGAGGGGGTCCCTCAGCCCTGCCTGTGCCCTTTCGCAGTCCTGGACCCCTTGGAGGATATCCAACTGACGGCTTAGGCCCGCTCTCTGCAGGGATCCTTAGCACTGCCATGGAGGCAGGCCGCTCTGCTTGCCAGCCTTCAGCCTGGCTTGTGGCTGAGTGGCACTCCCCTTGTGGGAGCGCACTGACCATCAGGGGGCAGCTCCTGTGTTGAGCTCTGCCCCCTGACAGTCAGTGCACGTCATAGCAACTGGTTGTTCCTCCATTTGGTTGATTTGCATATTACCTTTTTATTATATAGGATTGGACTTCTGAATATTTGTTGATGTATAGTCTAATATCAGGTTTATGTATTGAGAAAGGGAGCAATTTTCTTCCTCGGAAAAGATTACTGGGATTCAGAAATTCAGGGTATAAAAAAAGACAATCTTTTTTTTTTATGCCTTTTAAAGAGTTTACTTACTTATTTAAATTTATTGGGGTACATTGGTTAATAAAATTACATACGTTTCAGGTGTACAATTCTATAGTACATCATCTGTACACTGTATTGTGTGTTCACCACCCCAAGTCAAATCTCCCTCCATCAGCATTTATTCCCCCTTTAAGGAAAGACAAATCTTCAGTGGCACAAAATGGAAATAAATGCTTTTCCTAGCACCATGCAATTCTGAACTCTTCCTCCATGTTTATTGTTTCTGTCTTTTAATGAGAACATGTCTAAGAATTCACATTGATTTGCTAAAACGTATAAAGTGCAATTATTAGCTCCCCTTCGCCGCACGCCTCCTCATTAAACTGCTTCTCATCACATTCTACCGCTTTCGTAAGCTTCCCATGCAGAAAGCATCCACAGGACAGTCCACATATTAAAACTTTCTTAAGTCTCTATAACTAGAAATAGAGGTTGCCAGTTCCCACAGATTGCGAGACTGACAAATTAAAATACAGGACTCCAGTTAAACTCGCATTTCAATCAACAAAAAACATGTTTTATACAAGTATGCCCCAAACCTTACCGGGGACATACGTGTCTACACTAAGGATTCCTCCCTATTGGACACTCCCATGCAGCCAGGCGCCCGGGTCTCCCCTGGCCGCCTCCCGGGCCCGTCCCCCACCTCCCAGGCCCAGAGCCCGGGAGCTGGTTTAAAACTCGGGCCCGCAGGCCGGGCCGCGCCCCCCTGATTGGCCGCCGCGCGCCCGCCCCGCCGCCCGCGGGCGTCACGCAGCCCGGAGCCGCCGGGGACGCAACCTCACCAAAAACCGCCTCACCTCCGCCGCACCTCGCT